>NW_025727551.1:600000-755481 GCF_021461385.2 Schistocerca piceifrons | reverse complement strand
ACTCCCACTCTTTGAGGAATTCACACGGAAATTGCGTCGCTATGAAATACTATGGGTTCTACGACTTCTGCTTCTAAATCGAGTAACTTTTCTATGGAAACGACTGGCTTTTCTTTGCGATACGAGTATCTCCTCTCGATGCACTAATCCTTCTTTACTGCATCCCTCACTCCCACTCATTGACAAATTCACACGGAAATTGCGTCGCTATGAAATACTATGGGTTCTATGACTTCTCCTTCTAAATCGAGTAACTTTTCTATGGAAACGACTGGCATTTCTTTTGCGATACGAGTATCTCCCTCTCGATGCTCTAATCCTAGCTTTACTGCATCCTCTCACTCCACTCATTGACGAATTCACACGGAAATTGCGTCGCTATGAAATACTATGTGTTCTATGACTTCTCCTTCTAAATCGAGTAACTTTTCTATGGAAACGACTGGCTTTTCGTTTGCGATACGTGTATTTCCCTCTCGATGCTCTAATCCTTCTTTACAGCATCCCTCACTCCACTCATTGACGAATTCACACGGAAATTGCGTCGCTATGAAATACTATGGGTTCTATGACTTCTCCTTCTAAATCGAGTAACTTTTCTATGGAAACGACTGGCTTTTCTTTTGCGATACGAGTATGTCCCTCTCGATGCACTAATCCTTCTTTACTGCATCCCTCACTCCCACTCATTGACGAATTCACACGGAAATTGCGTCGCTATGAAATACTATGGGTTCTATGACTTCTCCTTCTAAATCGAGTAACTTTTCTATGGAAACGACTGGCTTTTCTTTTGCGATACGAGTATCTCCCTCTCGATGCACTAATCCTTCTTTAATGCATCCCTCACTCCACTCATTGACGAATTCACACGGAAATTGCGTCGCTATGAATACTATGGGTTCTATGACTTCTCCTTCTAAATCGAGTAACTTTTCTATGGAAACGACTGGCTTTTCTTTTGCGATACGAGTATCTCCCTCTCGATGCACTAATCCTTCTTTACTGCATCCCTCACTCCCACTCATTGACGAATTCACACGGAAATTGCGTCGCTATGAAATACTATGGGTTCTATGACTTCTCCTTCTAATCGAGTAACTTTTCTATGAAACGACTGGCTTTTCTTTTGCGATACGAGTATCTCCCTCTCGATGCACTAATCCTTCTTTACTGCATCCCTCACTCCCACTCATTGACGAATTCACACGGAAATTGCGTCGCTATGAAATACTATGGGTTCTATGACTTCTCCTTCTAAATCGAGTAACTTTTCTATGGAAACGACTGGCTTTTCTTTTGCGATACGAGTATCTCCCTCTCGATGCACTAATCCTTCTTTACTGCATCCCTCACTCCCACTCATTGACCGAATTCACACGGAAATTGCGTCGCTATGAAATACTATGGGTTCTATGACTTCTCCTTCTAAATCGAGTAACTTTTCTATGGAAACGACTGTCTTTTCTTTTGCGATACGAGTATCTCCCTCTCGATGCTCTAATCCTTCTTTACTGCATCCTCACTCCCACTCACTGACGAATTCACACGGAAATTGCGTCGCTATGAAATACTATGGGTTCTATGACTTCTCCTTCTAAATCGAGTAACTTATCTATGGAAACGACTGGCTTTTCTTTTGCGATACGAGTATCTCCCTCTCGATGCACTAGATCCTTCTTTACTGCTGTCCCTCACTCCCACTCATTGACGAATTCACACGGAAATTGCGTCGCTATGAAATACTATGGGTTTCTATGACTTCTCCTTCTAAATCGAGAAACTTTTCTATGGAAACGACTGCTTTTCTTTTGCGATACGAGTATCTCCCTCTCGATGCACTAATCCTTCTTACTGCATCCCTCACTCCACTCATTGACGAATTCACACGAAATTGCGTCGCTATGAAATACTATGGGTTCTATGACTTCTCCTTCTAAATCGAGTAACTTTTCTATGGAAACGACTGGCTTTTCTTTTGCGATACGAGTATCTCCCTCTCGATGCACTAATCCTTCTTTACTGCATCCCTCACTCCCACTCTTTGACGATTCACACGGAAATTGCGTCGCTATGAAATACTATGGGTTCTATGACTTCTCCTTCTAAATCGAGTAACTTCTCTGTGGAAACGACTGCTTTTCTTTTGCGATACGAGTATCTCCCTCTCGATGCACTAATCCTTCTTTACTGCATCCCTCACTCCCACTCATTGACGAATTCACACGGAAATTGCGTCGCTATGAAATACTATGGGTTCTATGACTTCTCCTTCTAAATCGAGTAACTTTTCTATGGAAACGACTGGCTTTTCTTTTGCGATACGAGTATCTCCCTCTCGATGCACTAATCCTTCTTTACTGCATCCCTCACTCCCACTCATTGACGAATTCACACGGAAATTGCGTCGCTATGAAATACTATGGGTTCTATGACTTCTCCTTCTAAATCGAGTAACTTTTCTATGGAAACGACTGGCTTTTCTTTTGCGATACGAGTATCTCCCTCTCGATGCACTAATCCTTCTTTACTGCATCCCTCACTCCCACTCATTGACGAATTCACACGGAAATTGCGTCGCTATGAAATACTATGGGTTCTATGACTTCTCCTTCTAAATCGAGTAACTTTTCTATGGAAACGACTGTCTTTTCTTTTGCGATACGAGTATCTCCCTCTCGATGCACTAATCCTTCTTTACTGCATCCCTCACTCCCACTCATTGACGAATTCACACGGAAATTGCGTCGCTATGAAATACTATGGGTTCTATGACTTCTCCTTCTAAATCGAGTAACTTATCTATGGAAACGACTGGCTTTTCTTTTGCGATACGAGTATCTCCCTCTCGATGCACTAATCCTTCTTTACTGCATCCCTCACTCCCACTCATTGACGAATTCACACGAAATTGCGTCGCTATGAAATACTATGGGTTCTATGACTTCTCCTTCTAAATCGAGAAACTTTTCTATGGAAACGACTGGCTTTTCTTTTGCGATACGAGTATCTCCCTCTCGATGCACTAATCCTTCTTTACTGCATCCTCACTCCCACTCATTGACGAATCACACGGAAATTGCGTCGCTATGAAATACTATGGGTTCTATGACTTCTCCTTCCAAATCGAGTAACTTTTCTATGGAAACGACTGGCTTTTCTTTTGCGATACGAGTATCTCCCTCTCGATGCACTAATCCTTCTTTACTGCATCCACGACTCCCACTCTTTGACGAATTCACACGGAAATTGCGTCGCTATGAAATACTATGGGTTCTATGACTTCTCCTTCTAAATCGAGTAACTTCTCTGTGGAAACGACTGGCTTTTCTATTGCGATACGAGTATCTCCCTCTCGATGCACTAATCCTTCTTACTGCATCCCTCACTCCCACTCATTGACGAATTCACACGGAAATTGCGTCGCTATGAAATACTATGGGTTCTATGACTTCTCCTTCTAAATCGAGTAACTTTTCTATGGAAACGACTGGCTTTTCTTTTGCGATACGAGTATCTCCCTCTCGATGCACTAATCCTTCTTTACTGCATCCCTCACTCCCACTCATTGACGAATTCACATGGAAATTGCGTCGCTATGAAATACTATAGTTCTATGACTTCTCCTTCTAAATCGAGTAACTTTTCTATGGAAACTACTGGCTTTTCTTTGGCGATACGAGTATCTCCCTCTCGATGCACTAATCCTTCTTTACTGCATCCTCACTCCCACTCATTGACGAATTCACACGGAAATTGCGTCGCTATGAAATACTATGGGTTCTATGACTTCTCCTTGCTAAATCGAGTAACTTTTCTATGGAAACGACTGGCTTTTCTTTTGCGATACGAGTATCTGCCTCTCGATGCACTAATCCTTCTTTACTGCATCCCTCACTCCACTCTTTGAGGAATTCACACGGAAATTGCGTCGCTATGAAATACTATGGGTTCTACGACTTCTGCTTCTAAATCGATTAACTTTTCTATGGAAACGACTGGCTTTTCTTTTGCGATACGACTATCTCCCTCTCGATGCACTAATCCTTCTTTACTGCATCCCTCACTCCCACTCATTGACAAATTCACACGGAAATTGCGTCGCTATGAAATACTATGGGTTCTATGACTTCTCCTTCTAAATCGAGTAACTTTTCTATGGAAACGACTGGCTTTTCTTTTGCGATACGAGTATCTCCCTCTCGATGCACTAATGCTTCTTTACTGCATCCCTCACTCCCACTCATTGACGAATTCACACGGAAATTGCGTCGCTATGAAATACTATGTGTTCTATGACTTCTCTTCTAAATCGAGTAACTTTTCTATGGAAACGACTGGCTTTTCTTTTGCGATACGTGTATCTCCCTCTCGATGCTCTAATCCTTCTTTACTGCATCCCTCACTCCCACTCATTGACGAATTCACACGGAAATTGCGTCGCTATGAAATACTATGGGTTCTATGACTTCTCCTTCTAAATCGAGAAACTTTTCTATGGAAACGACTGGCTTTTCTTTTGCGATACGAGTATCTCCCCCTCGATGCACTAATCCTTCTTTACTGCATCCCTCACTCCCACTCATTGACGAATTCACACGGAAATTGCGTCGCTATGAAATACTATGGGTTCTATGACTTCTCCTTCTAAATCGAGTAACTTTTCTATGGAAACGACTGGCTTTTCTTTTGCGATACGAGTATCTCCCTCTCGATGCACTAATCCTTCTTTACTGCATCCCTCACTCCCACTCATTGACGAATTCACACGGAAATTGCGTCGCTATGAATTACTATGGGTTCTATGACTTCTCCTTCTAAATCGAGTAACTTTTCTATGGAAACGACTGTCTTTTCTTTTGCGATACGAGTATCTCCCTCTCGATGCACTAATCCTTCTTTACTGCATCCCTCACTCCCACTCACTGACGAATTCACACGGAAATTGCGTCGCTATGAAATACTATGGGTTCTATGACTTCTCCTTCTAAATCGAGTAACTTATCTATGGAAACGACTGGCTTTTCTTTTGCGATACGAGTATCTCCCTCTCGATGCACTAATCCTTCTTTACTGCATCCCTCACTCCCACTCATTGACGAATTCACACGGAAATTGCGTCGCTATGAAATACTATGGGTTCTATGACTTCTCCTTCTAAATCGAGAAACTTTTCTATGGAAACGACTGGCTTTTCTTTTGCGATACGAGTATCTCCCTCTCGATGCACTAATCCTTCTTTACTGCATCCCTCACTCCCACTCATTGACGAATTCACACGGAAATTGCGTCGCTATGAAATACTATGGGTTCTATGACTTCTCCTTCTAAATCGAGTAACTTTTCTATGGAAACGACTGGCTTTTCTTTTGCGATACGAGTATCTCCCTCTCGATGCACTAATCCTTCTTTACTGCATCCCTCACTCCCACTCTTTGACGAATTCACACGGAAATTGCGTCGCTATGAAATACTATGCGTTCTATGACTTCTCCTTCTAAATCGAGTAACTTCTCTGTGGAAACGACTGGCTTTTCTTTTGCGATACGAGTATCTCCCTCTCGATGCACTAATCCTTCTTTACTGCATCCCTCACTCCCACTCATTGACGAATTCACACGGAAATTGCGTCGCTATAAAATACTATGGGTTCTTTGACTTCTCCTTCTAAATCGAGTAACTTTTCTATGGAAACGACTGGCTTTTCTTTTGCGATACGAGTATCTCCCTCTCGATGCACTAATCCTTCTTTACTGCATCCCTCACTCCCACTCATTGACGAATTCACACGGAAATTGCGTCGCTATGAAATACTATGGGTTCTATGACTTCTCCTTCTAAATCGAGTAACTTTTCTATGGAAACGACTGGCTTTTCTTTTGCGATACGAGTATCTCCCTCTCGATGCACTAATCCTTCTTTACTGCATCCCTCACTCCCACTCATTGACGAATTCACACGGAAATTGCGTCGCTATGAAATACTATGGGTTCTATGACTTCTCCTTCTAAATCGAGTAACTTTTCTATGGAAACGACTGTCTTTTCTTTTGCGATACGAGTATCTCCCTCTCGATGCACTAATCCTTCTTTACTGCATCCCTCACTCCCACTCATTGACGAATTCACACGGAAATTGCGTCGCTATGAAATACTATGGGTTCTATGACTTCTCCTTCTAAATCGAGAAACTTTTCTATGGAAACGACTGGCTTTTCTTTTGCGATACGAGTATCTCCCTCTCGATGCACTAATCCTTCTTTACTGCATCCCTCACTCCCACTCATTGACGAATTCACACGGAAATTGCGTCGCTATGAAATACTATGGGTTCTATGACTTCTCCCTCTAAATCGAGTAACTTTTCTATGGAAACGACTGGCTTTTCTTTTGCGATACGAGTATCTCCCTCTCGATGCACTAATCCTTCTTTACTGCATCCCTCACTCCCACTCTTTGACGAATTCACGCGGAAATTGCGTCGCTATGAAATACTATGGGTTCTATGACTTCTCCTTCTAAATCGAGTAACTTCTCTGTGGAAACGACTGGCTTTTCTTTTGCGATACGAGTATCTCCCTCTCGATGCACTAATCCTTCTTTACTGCATCACTCACTCCCACTCATTGACGAATTCACACGGAAATTGCGTCGCTATGAAATACTATGGGTTCTATGACTTCTTCTTCTAAATCGAGTAACTTTTCTATGGAAACGACTGGCTTTTCTTTTGCGATACGAGTATCTCCCTCTCGATGCACTAATCCTTCTTTACTGCATCCCTCACTCCCACTCATTGACGAATTCACATGGAAATTGCGTCGCTATGAAATACTATAGTTCTATGACTTCTCCTTCTAAATCGAGTAACTTTTCTATGGAAACTACTGGCTTTTCTTTTGCGATACGAGTATCTCCCTCTCGATGCACTAATCCTTCTTTACTGCATCCCTCACTCCCACTCATTGACGAATTCACACAAAAATTGCGTCGCTATGAAATACTATGGGTTCTATGACTTCTCCTTCTAAATCGAGTAACTTTTCTATGGAAACGACTGGCTTTTCTTTTGCGATACGAGTATCTGCCTCTCGATGCACTAATCCTTCTTTACTGCATCCCTCACTCCCACTCTTTGAGGAATTCACACGGAAATTGCGTCGCTATGAAATACTATGGGTTCTACGACTTCTGCTTCTAAATCGAGTAACTTTTCTATGGAAACGACTGGCTTTTCTTTTGCGATACGACTATCTCCCTCTCGATGCACTAATCCTTCTTTACTGCATCCCTCACTCCCACTCATTGACAAATTCACACGGAAATTGCGTCGCTATGAAATACTATGGGTTCTATGACTTCTCCTTCTAAATCGAGTAACTTTTCTATGGAAACGACTGGCTTTTCTTTTGCGATACGAGTATCTCCCTCTCGATGCACTAATGCTTCTTTACTGCATCCCTCACTCCCACTCATTGACGAATTCACACGGAAATTGCGTCGCTATGAAATACTATGTGTTCTATGATTTCTCCTTCTAAATCGAGTAACTTTTCTATGGAAACGACTGGCTTTTCTTTTGCGATACGTGTATCTCCCTCTCGATGCTCTAATCCTTCTTTACTGCATCCCTCACTCCCACTCATTGACGAATTCACACGGAAATTGCGTCGCTATGAAATACTATGGGTTCTATGACTTCTCCTTCTAAATCGAGTAACTTTTCTATGGAAACGACTGGCTTTTCTTTTGCGATACGAGTATGTCCCTCTCGATGCACTAATCCTTCTTTACTGCATCCCTCACTCCCACTCATTGACGAATTCACACGGAAATTGCGTCGCTATGAAATACTATGGGTTCTATGACTTCTCCTTCTAAATCGAGTAACTTTTCTATGGAAACGACTGGCTTTTCTTTTGCGATACGAGTATCTCCCTCTCGATGCACTAATCCGTCTTTACTGCATCCCTCACTCCCACTCATTGACGAATTCACACGGAAATTGCGTCGCTTTGAAATACTATGGGTTCTATGACTTCTCCTTCTAAATCGAGTAACTTTTCTATGGAAACGACTGGCTTTTCTTTTGCGATACGAGTATCTCCCTCTCGATGCACTAATCCTTCTTTACTGCATCCCTCACTCCCACTCATTGACGAATTCACACGGAAATTGCGTCGCTATGAAATACTATGGGTTCTATGACTTCTCCTTCTAAATCGAGTAACTTTTCTATGGAAACAACTGGCTTTTCTTTTGCGATACGAGTATCTCCCTCTCGATGCACTAATCCTACTTTACTGCATCCCTCACTCCCACTCATTGACGAATTCACACGGAAATTGCGTCGCTATGAAATACTATGGGTTCTACGACTTCTCCTTCTAAATCGAGTAACGTTTCTATGGAAACGACTGGCTTTTCTTTTGCGATACGAGTATCTCCCTCTCGATGCACTAATCCTTCTTTACTGCATCCCTCACTCCCACTCATTGACGAATTCACACGGAAATTGCGTCGCTATGAAATACTATGGGTTCTATGACTTCTCCTTCTAAATCGAGTAACTTTTCTATGGAAACGACTGGCTTTTCTTTTGCGATACGAGTATCTCCCTCTCGATGCACTAATCCTTCTTTACTGCATCCCTCACTCCCACTCATTGACGAATTCACACGGAAATTGCGTCGCTATGAAATACTATGGGTTCTATGACTTCTCCTTCTAAATCGAGTAACTTTTCTATGGAAACGACTGGCTTTTCTTTTGCGATACGAGTATCTCCCTCTCGATGCACTAATCCTTCTTTACTGCATCCCTCACTCCCACTCATTGACGAATTCACACGGAAATTGCGTCGCTTTGAAATACTATGGGTTCTATGACTTCTCCTTCTAAATCGAGTAACTTTTCTATGGAAACGACTGGCTTTTCTTTTGCGATACGAGTATCTCCCTCTCGATGCACTAATCCTTCTTTACTGCATCCCTCACTCCCACTCATGGACGAATTCACACGGAAATTGCGTCACTATGAAATACTATGGGTTCTATGGCTTCTCCTTCTAAATCGAGTAACTTTTCTATGGAAACGACTGTCTTTTCTTTTGCGATACGAGTATCTCCCTCTCGATGCACTAATCCTTCTTTACTGCATCCCTCACTCCCACTCATTGACGAATTCACACGGAAATTGCGTCGCTATGAAATACTATGGGTTCTATGACTTCTCCTTCTAAATCGAGTAACTTTTCTATGGAAACGACTGGCTTTTCTTTTGCGATACGAGTATCTCCCTCTCGATGCACTAATCCTTCTTTACTGCATCCCTCACTCCCACTCATTGACGAATTCACACGGAAATTGCGTCGCTATTAAATACTATGGGTTCTATGACTTCTCCTTCTATATCGAGTAACTTTTCTATGGAAACGACTGGCTTTTCTTTTGCGATACGAGTATCTCCCTCTCGATGCACTAATCCTTCTTTACTGCATCCCTCACTCCCACTCATTGACGAATTCACACGGAAATTGCGTCGCTATGAAATACTATGGGTTCTATGACTTCTCCTTCTAAATCGAGTAACTTTTCTATGGAAACGACTGGCTTTTCTTTTGCGATACGAGTATCTCCCTCTCGATGCACTAATCCTTCTTTACTGCATCCCTCACTCCCACTCTTTGACGAATTCACACGGAAATTGCGTCGCTATGAAATACTATGGGTTCTATGACTTCTCCTTCTAAATCGAGTAACTTCTCTGTGGAAACGACTGGCTTTTCTTTTGCGATACGAGTATCTCCCTCTCGATGCACTAATCCTTCTTTACTGCATCCCTCACTCCCACTCATTGACGAATTCACACGGAAATTGCGTAGCTATGAAATACTATGGGTTCTATGACTTCTCCTTCTAAATCGAGTAACTTTTCTATGGAACCGACTGGCTTTTCTTTTGCGATACGAGTATCTCCCTCTCGATGCACTAATCCTTCTTTACTGCATCCCTCACTCCCACTCATTGACGAATTCACACGGAAATTGCGTCGCTATGAAATACTATAGTTCTATGACTTCTCCTTCTAAATCGAGTAACTTTTCTATGGAAACTACTGGCTTTTCTTTTGCGATACGAGTATCTCCCTCTCGATGCACTAATCCTTCTTTACTGCATCCCTCACTCCCACTCATTGACGAATTCACACGGAAATTGCGTCGCTATGAAATACTATGGGTTCTATGACTTCTCCTTCTAAATCGAGTAACTTTTCTATGGAAACGACTGGCTTTTCTTTTGCGATACGAGTATCTGCCTCTCGATGCACTAATCCTTCTTTACTGCATCCCTCACTCCCACTCTTTGACGAATTCACACGGAAATTGCGTCGCTATGAAATACTATGTGTTCTACGACTTCTGCTTCTAAATCGAGTAACTTTTCTATGGAAACGACTGGCTTTTCTTTTGCGATAAGAGTATCTCCCTCTCGATGCACTAATCCTTCTTTACTGCATCCCTCACTCCCACTCATTGACAAATTCACACGGAAATTGCGTCGCTATGAAATACTATGGGTTCTATGACTTCTCCTTCTAAATCGAGTAACTTTTCTATGGAAACGACTGGCTTTTCTTTTGCGATACGAGTATCTCCCTCTCGATGCACTAATCCTTCTTTACTGCATCCCTCACTCCCACTCATTGACGAATTCACACGGAAATTGCGTCGCTATGAAATAATATGTGTTCTATGACTTCTCCTTCTAAATCGAGTAACTTTTCTATGGAAACGACTGGCTTTTCTTTTGCGATACGTGTATCTCCCTCTCGATGCTCTAATCCTTCTTTACTGCATCCCTCACTCCCACTCATTGACGAATTCACACGGAAATTGCGTCGCTATGAAATACTATGGGTTCTATGACTTCTCCTTCTAAATCGAGTAACTTTTCTATGGAAACGACTGGCTTTTCTTTTGCGATACGAGTATCTCCCTCTCGATGCACTAATCCTTCTTTACTGCATCCCTCACTCCCACTCATTGACGAATTCACACGGAAATTGCGTCGCTATGAAATACTATGGGTTCTATGACTTCTCCTTCTAAATCGAGTAACTTTTCTATGGAAACGACTGGCTTTTCTTTTGCGATACGAGTATCTCCCTCTCGATGCACTAATCCGTCTTTACTGCATCCCTCACTCCCACTCATTGACGAATTCACACGGAAATTGCGTCGCTTTGAAATACTATGGGTTCTATGACTTCTCCTTCTAAATCGAGTAACTTTTCTATGGAAACGACTGGCTATTCTTTTGCGATACGAGTATCTCCCTCCCGATGCACTAATCCTTCTTTACTGCATCCCTCACTCCCACTCATTGACGAATTCACACGGAAATTGCGTCGCTATGAAATACTATGGGTTCTATGACAGCTCCTTCTAAATCAAGTAACTTTTCTATGGAAACGACTGGCTTTTCTTTTGCGATACGAGTATCTCCCTCTCGATGCACTAATCCTACTTTACTGCATCCCTCACTCCCACTCATTGACGAATTCGAACGGAAATTGCGTCGCTATGAAATACTATGGGTTCTACGACTTCTCCTTCTAAATCGAGTAACGTTTCTATGGACACGACAGGATGTTCTTTTGGGATACGACAATCACATTTCCGATCCACTAATCCGTCTTTATTGCATCCCTCACTAATACACATTGACGAATTCATACGGAAATTGCGTCGCCATGAAATACTATGGGTTCTATGACTTCTCCTTCTAAATCGAGTAACGTTTCTATGGACACGACAGGATTTTCTTTTGGGATACGACAATCACTTTTCCGATCCACTAATCCGTCTTTACTGCATCCCTCACTAGTACACATTGACGAATTCATACGGAAATTGCGTCGCTATGAAATACTATGGGTTCTATGACTTCTCCTTCTAAATCGAGTAACTTTTCTATGGAAACAACTGGCTTTTCATTTGCGATACGAGTATCTCCCTCTCGATGCACTAATCCTTCTTTACTGCATCCCTCACTCCCACTCATTGACGAATTCACACGGAAATTGCGTCGCAATGAAATACTATGGGTTCTATGACTTCTCCTTCTAAATCTAGTAACTTTTCTATGGAAACGACTGGCTTTTCTTTTGCGATACGAGTATCTCCCTCTCGATGCACTAATCCTTCTTTACTGCATCCCTCACTCCCACTCATTGACGAATTCACACGGAAATTGCGTCGCTATGAAATACTATGGGTTCTATGACTTCTCCTTCTAAATCGAGTAACTTTTCTATGGAAACGACTGGCTTTTCTTTTGCGATACGAGTATCTCCCTCTCGATGCACTAATCCTTCTTTACTGCATCCCTCACTCCCACTCATTGACGAATTCACACGGAAATTGCGTCGCAATGAAATACTATGGGTTCTATGACTTCTCCTTCTAAATCGAGTAACTTTTCTATGGAAACGACTGGCTTTTCTTTTGCGATACGAGTATCTCCCTCTCGATGCACTAATCCTTCTTTACTGCATCCCTCACTCCCACTCATTGACGAATTCACACGGAAATTACGTCGCTATGAAATACTATGTGTTCCATGACTTATCCTTCTAAATCGAGTAACTTTTCTATGGAAACGACAGGATTTTCTTTTGGGATACGACAATCACTTTTCCGATCTACTAATCCGTCTTTACTGCATCCCTCACTAATACACATTGACGAATTCATACGGAAATTGCGTCGCTATAAAATACTATGGGTTCTATGACTTCTCCTTCTAAATCGAGTAACTTTTCTATGGAAACGACTGGCTTTTCTTTTGCGATACGAGTATCTCCCTCTCGATGCACTAATCCTTCTTTACTGCATCCCTCACTCCCACTCATTGACGAATTCACACGGAAATTGCGTCGCTATGAAATACTATAGTTCTATGACTTCTCCTTCTAAATCGAGTAACTTTTCTATGGAAACTACTGGCTTTTCTTTTGCGATACGAGTATCTCCCTCTCGATGCACTAATCCTTCTTTACTGCATCCCTCACTCCCACTCATTGACGAATTCACACGGAAATTGCGTCGCTATGAAATACTATGGGTTCTATGACTTCTCCTTCTAAATCGAGTAACTTTTCTATGGAAACGACTGGCTTTTCTTTTGCGATACGAGTATCTGCCTCTCGATGCACTAATCCTTCTTTACTGCATCCCTTACTCCCACTCTTTGACGAATTCACACGGAAATTGCGTCGCTATGAAATACTATGGGTTCTACGACTTCTGCTTCTAAATCGAGTAACTTTTCTATGGAAACGACTGGCTTTTCTTTTGCGATAAGAGTATCTCCCTCTCGATGCACTAATCCTTCTTTACTGCATCCCTCACTCCCACTCATTGACAAATTCACACGGAAATTGCGTCGCTATGAAATACTATGGGTTCTATGACTTCTCCTTCTAAATCGAGTAACTTTTCTATGGAAACGACTGGCTTTTCTTTTGCGATACGAGTATCTCCCTCTCGATGCACTAATCCTTCTTTACTGCATCCCTCACTCCCACTCATTGACGAATTCACACGGAAATTGCGTCGCTATGAAATAATATGTGTTCTATGACTTCTCCTTCTAAATCGAGTAACTTTTCTATGGAAACGACTGGCTTTTCTTTTGCGATACGTGTATCTCCCTCTCGATGCTCTAATCCTTCTTTACTGCATCCCTCACTCCCACTCATTGACGAATTCACACGGAAATTGCGTCGCTATGAAATACTATGGGTTCTATGACTTCTCCTTCTAAATCGAGTAACTTTTCTATGGAAACGACTGGCTTTTCTTTTGCGATACGAGTATCTCCCTCTCGATGCACTAATCCTTCTTTACTGCATCCCTCACTCCCACTCATTGACGAATTCACACGGAAATTGCGTCGCTATGAAATACTATGGGTTCTATGACTTCTCCTTCTAAATCGAGTAACTTTTCTATGGAAACGACTGGCTTTTCTTTTGCGATACGAGTATCTCCCTCTCGATGCACTAATCCGTCTTTACTGCATCCCTCACTCCCACTCATTGACGAATTCACACGGAAATTGCGTCGCTTTGAAATACTATGGGTTCTATGACTTCTCCTTCTAAATCGAGTAACTTTTCTATGGAAACGACTGGCTATTCTTTTGCGATACGAGTATCTCCCTCCCGATGCACTAATCCTTCTTTACTGCATCCCTCACTCCCACTCATTGACGAATTCACACGGAAATTGCGTCGCTATGAAATACTATGGGTTCTATGACAGCTCCTTCTAAATCAAGTAACTTTTCTATGGAAACGACTGGCTTTTCTTTTGCGATACGAGTATCTCCCTCTCGATGCACTAATCCTACTTTACTGCATCCCTCACTCCCACTCATTGACGAATTCGAACGGAAATTGCGTCGCTATGAAATACTATGGGTTCTACGACTTCTCCTTCTAAATCGAGTAACGTTTCTATGGACACGACAGGATGTTCTTTTGGGATACGACAATCACATTTCCGATCCACTAATCCGTCTTTATTGCATCCCTCACTAATACACATTGACGAATTCATACGGAAATTGCGTCGCCATGAAATACTATGGGTTCTATGACTTCTCCTTCTAAATCGAGTAACGTTTCTATGGACACGACAGGATTTTCTTTTGGGATACGACAATCACTTTTCCGATCCACTAATCCGTCTTTACTGCATCCCTCACTAGTACACATTGACGAATTCATACGGAAATTGCGTCGCTATGAAATACTATGGGTTCTATGACTTCTCCTTCTAAATCGAGTAACTTTTCTATGGAAACAACTGGCTTTTCATTTGCGATACGAGTATCTCCCTCTCGATGCACTAATCCTTCTTTACTGCATCCCTCACTCCCACTCATTGACGAATTCACACGGAAATTGCGTCGCAATGAAATACTATGGGTTCTATGACTTCTCCTTCTAAATCGAGTAACTTTTCTATGGAAACGACTGGCTTTTCTTTTGCGATACGAGTATCTCCCTCTCGATGCACTAATCCTTCTTTACTGCATCCCTCACTCCCACTCATTGACGAATTCACACGGAAATTGCGTCGCTATGAAATACTATGGGTTCTATGACTTCTCCTTCTAAATCGAGTAACTTTTCTATGGAAACGACTGGCTTTTCTTTTGCGATACGAGTATCTCCCTCTCGATGCACTAATCCTACTTTACTGCATCCCTCACTCCCACTCATTGACGAATTCACACGGAAATTGCGTCGCAATGAAATACTATGGGTTCTATGACTTCTCCTTCTAAATCGAGTAACTTTTCTATGGAAACGACTGGCTTTTCTTTTGCGATACGAGTATCTCCCTCTCGATGCACTAATCCTTCTTTACTGCATCCCTCACTCCCACTCATTGACGAATTCACACGGAAATTACGTCGCTATGAAATACTATGGGTTCCATGACTTATCCTTCTAAATCGAGTAACTTTTCTATGGAAACGACAGGATTTTCTTTTGGGATACGACAATCACTTTTCCGATCTACTAATCCGTCTTTACTGCATCCCTCACTAATACACATTGACGAATTCATACGGAAATTGCGTCGCTATGAAATACTATGGGTTCTATGACTTCTCCTTCTAAATCGAGTAACTTTTCTATGGAAACGACTGGCTTTTCTTTTGCGATACGAGTATCTCCCTCTCGATGCACTAATCCTTCTTTACTGCATCCCTCACTCCCACTCATTGACGAATTCACACTAAAATTGCGTCGCAATGAAATACTATGGGTTCTATGACTTCTCCTTCTAAATCGAGAAACTTTTCTATGGAATCGACTGGCTTTTCTTTTGCGATACGAGTATCTCCCTCTCGATGCACTAATCCTTCCTTACTGCATCCCTCACTCCCACTCATTGACGAATTCACACGGAAATTGCGTCGCTATGAAATACTATGGGTTCTACGTCTTCTCCTTCTAAATCGAGTAACTTTTCTATGGAAACGACTGGCTTTTCTTTTGCGATACGAGTATCTCCCTCTCGATGTACTAATCCTTCTTTACTGCATCCCTCACTCCCACTCATTGACGAATTCACACGGAAATTGCGTCGCTATGAAGTACTATGGGTTCTACGACTTCTCCTTCCAAATCGAGTAACGTTTCTATGGACACGACAGGATTTTCTTTTGGGATACGACAATCACATTTCCGATCCACTAATCCGTCTTTATTGCATCCCTCACTAATACACATTGACGAATTCATACGGAAATTGCGTCGCAATGAAATACTATGGGTTCTATGACTTCTCCTTCTAAATCGAGTAACTTTTCTATGGAAACGACTGGCTTTTCTTTTGCGATACGAGTATCTCCCTCTCGATGCACTAATCCTTCTTTACTGCATCCCTCACTCCCACTCATTGACGAATTCACACGGAAATTGCGTCGCAATGAAATACTATGGGTTCTATGACTTCTCCTTCTAAATCGAGTAACTTTTCTATGGAAACGACTGGCTTTTCTTTTGCGATACGAGTATCTCCCTCTCGATGCACTAATCCTTCTTTACTGCATCCCTCACTCCCACTCATTGACGAATTCACACGGAAATTGCGTCGCTATGAAATACTATGGGTTCTATGACTTCTCCTTCTAAATCGAGTAACTTATCTATGGAAACGACTGGCTTTTCTTTTGCGATACGAGTATCTCCCTCTCGATGCACTAATCCTTCTTTACTGCATCCCTCACTCCCACTCATTGACGAATTCACACGGAAATTGCGTCGCTATGAAATACTATGGGTTCTATGACTTCTCCTTCTAAATCGAGAAACTTTTCTATGGAAACGACTGGCTTTTCTTTTGCGATACGAGTATCTCCCTCTCGATGCACTAATCCTTCTTTACTGCATCCCTCACTCCCACTCATTGACGAATTCACACGGAAATTGCGTCGCTATGAAATACTATGGGTTCTATGACTTCTCCTTCTAAATCGAGTAACTTTTCTATGGAAACGACTGGCTTTTCTTTTGCGATACGAGTATCTCCCTCTCGATGCACTAATCCTTCTTTACTGCATCCCTCACTCCCACTCTTTGACGAATTCACACGGAAATTGCGTCGCTATGAAATACTATGGGTTCTATGACTTCTCCTTCTAAATCGAGTAACTTCTCTGTGGAAACGACTGGCTTTTCTTTTGCGATACGAGTATCTCCCTCTCGATGCACTAATCCTTCTTTACTGCATCCCTCACTCCCACTCATTGACGAATTCACACGGAAATTGCGTCGCTATGAAATACTATGGGTTCTATGACTTCTCCTTCTAAATCGAGTAACTTTTCTATGGAAACGACTGGCTTTTCTTTTGCGATACGAGTATCTCCCTCTCGATGCACTAATCCTTCTTTACTGCATCCCTCACTCCCACTCATTGACGAATTCACATGGAAATTGCGTCGCTATGAAATACTATAGTTCTATGACTTCTCCTTCTAAATCGAGTAACTTTTCTATGGAAACGACTGGCTTTTCTTTTGCGATACGACTATCTCCCTCTCGATGCACTAATCCTTCTTTACTGCATCCCTCACTCCCACTCATTGACAAATTCACACGGAAATTGCGTCGCTATGAAATACTATGGGTTCTATGACTTCTCCTTCTAAATCGAGTAACTTTTCTATGGAAACGACTGGCTTTTCTTTTGCGATACGAGTATCTCCCTCTCGATGCACTAATGCTTCTTTACTGCATCCCTCACTCCCACTCATTGACGAATTCACACGGAAATTGCGTCGCTATGAAATACTATGTGTTCTATGACTTCTCCTTCTAAATCGAGTAACTTTTCTATGGAAACGACTGGCTTTTCTTTTGCGATACGTGTATCTCCCTCTCGATGCTCTAATCCTTCTTTACTGCATCCCTCACTCCCACTCATTGACGAATTCACACGGAAATTGCGTCGCTATGAAATACTATGGGTTCTATGACTTCTCCTTCTAAATCGAGTAACTTTTCTATGGAAACGACTGGCTTTTCTTTTGCGATACGAGTATGTCCCTCTCGATGCACTAATCCTTCTTTACTGCATCCCTCACTCCCACTCATTGACGAATTCACACGGAAATTGCGTCGCTATGAAATACTATGGGTTCTATGACTTCTCCTTCTAAATCGAGTAACTTTTCTATGGAAACGACTGGCTTTTCTTTTGCGATACGAGTATCTCCCTCTCGATGCACTAATCCGTCTTTACTGCATCCCTCACTCCCACTCATTGACGAATTCACACGGAAATTGCGTCGCTTTGAAATACTATGGGTTCTATGACTTCTCCTTCTAAATCGAGTAACTTTTCTATGGAAACGACTGGCTTTTCTTTTGCGATACGAGTATCTCCCTCTCGATGCACTAATCCTTCTTTACTGCATCCCTCACTCCCACTCATTGACGAATTCACACGGAAATTGCGTCGCTATGAAATACTATGGGTTCTATGACTTCTCCTTCTAAATCGAGTAACTTTTCTATGGAAACAACTGGCTTTTCTTTTGCGATACGAGTATCTCCCTCTCGATGCACTAATCCTACTTTACTGCATCCCTCACTCCCACTCATTGACGAATTCACACGGAAATTGCGTCGCTATGAAATACTATGGGTTCTACGACTTCTCCTTCTAAATCGAGTAACGTTTCAATGGAAACGACTGGCTTTTCTTTTGCGATACGAGTATCTCCCTCTCGATGCACTAATCCTTCTTTACTGCATCCCTCACTCCCACTCATTGACGAATTCACACGGAAATTGCGTCGCTATGAAATACTATGGGTTCTATGACTTCTCCTTCTAAATCGAGTAACTTTTCTATGGAAACGACTGGCTTTTCTTTTGCGATACGAGTATCTCCCTCTCGATGCACTAATCCTTCTTTACTGCATCCCTCACTCCCACTCATTGACGAATTCACACGGAAATTGCGTCGCTATGAAATACTATGGGTTCTATGACTTCTCCTTCTAAATCGAGTAACTTTTCTATGGAAACGACTGGCTTTTCTTTTGCGATACGAGTATCTCCCTCTCGATGCACTAATCCTTCTTTACTGCATCCCTCACTCCCACTCATTGACGAATTCACACGGAAATTGCGTCGCTTTGAAATACTATGGGTTCTATGACTTCTCCTTCTAAATCGAGTAACTTTTCTATGGAAACGACTGGCTTTTCTTTTGCGATACGAGTATCTCCCTCTCGATGCACTAATCCTTCTTTACTGCATCCCTCACTCCCACTCATGGACGAATTCACACGGAAATTGCGTCACTATGAAATACTATGGGTTCTATGGCTTCTCCTTCTAAATCGAGTAACTTTTCTATGGAAACGACTGTCTTTTCTTTTGCGATACGAGTATCTCCCTCTCGATGCACTAATCCTTCTTTACTGCATCCCTCACTCCCACTCATTGACGAATTCACACGGAAATTGCGTCGCTATGAAATACTATGGGTTCTATGACTTCTCCTTCTAAATCGAGTAACTTTTCTATGGAAACGACTGGCTTTTCTTTTGCGATACGAGTATCTCCCTCTCGATGCACTAATCCTTCTTTACTGCATCCCTCACTCCCACTCTTTGACGAATTCACACGGAAATTGCGTCGCTATGAAATACTATGGGTTCTATGACTTCTCCTTCTAAATCGAGTAACTTCTCTGTGGAAACGACTGGCTTTTCTTTTGCGATACGAGTATCTCCCTCTCGATGCACTAATCCTTCTTTACTGCATCCCTCACTCCCACTCATTGACGAATTCACACGGAAATTGCGTCGCTATGAAATACTATGGGTTCTATGACTTCTCCTTCTAAATCGAGTAACTTTTCTATGGAAACGACTGGCTTTTCTTTTGCGATACGAGTATCTCCCTCTCGATGCACTAATCCTTCTTTACTGCATCCCTCACTCCCACTCATTGACGAATTCACATGGAAATTGCGTCGCTATGAAATACTATAGTTCTATGACTTCTCCTTCTAAATCGAGTAACTTTTCTATGGAAACTACTGGCTTTTCTTTTGCGATACGAGTATCTCCCTCTCGATGCACTAATCCTTCTTTACTGCATCCCTCACTCCCACTAATTGACGAATTCACACGGAAATTGCGTCGCTATGAAATACTATGGGTTCTATGACTTCTCCTTCTAAATCGAGTAACTTTTCTATGGAAACGACTGGCTTTTCTTTTGCGATACGAGTATCTGCCTCTCGATGCACTAATCATTCTTTACTGCATCCCTCACTCCCACTCTTTGAGGAATTCACACGGAAATTGCGTCGCTATGAAATACTATGGGTTCTACGACTTCTGCTTCTAAATCGAGTAACTTTTCTATGGAAACGACTGGCTTTTCTTTTGCGATACGACTATCTCCCTCTCGATGCACTAATCCTTCTTTACTGCATCCCTCACTCCCACTCATTGACAAATTCACACGGAAATTGCGTCGCTATGAAATACTATGGGTTCTATGACTTCTCCTTCTAAATCGAGTAACTTTTCTATGGAAACGACTGGCTTTTCTTTTGCGATACGAGTATCTCCCTCTCGATGCACTAATGCTTCTTTACTGCATCCCTCACTCCCACTCATTGACGAATTCACACGGAAATTGCGTCGCTATGAAATACTATGTGTTCTATGACTTCTCCTTCTAAATCGAGTAACTTTTCTATGGAAACGACTGGCTTTTCTTTTGCGATACGTGTATCTCCCTCTCGATGCTCTAATCCTTCTTTACTGCATCCCTCACTCCCACTCATTGACGAATTCACACGGAAATTGCGTCGCTATGAAATACTATGGGTTCTATGACTTCTCCTTCTAAATCGAGTAACTTTTCTATGGAAACGACTGGCTTTTCTTTTGCGATACGAGTATGTCCCTCTCGATGCACTAATCCTTCTTTACTGCATCCCTCACTCCCACTCATTGACGAATTCACACGGAAATTGCGTCGCTATGAAATACTATGGGTTCTATGACTTCTCCTTCTAAATCGAGTAACTTTTCTATGGAAACGACTGGCTTTTCTTTTGCGATACGAGTATCTCCCTCTCGATGCACTAATCCGTCTTTACTGCATCCCTCACTCCCACTCATTGACGAATTCACACGGAAATTGCGTCGCTTTGAAATACTATGGGTTCTATGACTTCTCCTTCTAAATCGAGTAACTTTTCTATGGAAACGACTGGCTCTTCTTTTGCGATACGAGTATCTCCCTCTCGATGCACTAATCCTTCTTTACTGCATCCCTCACTCCCACTCATTGACGAATTCACACGGAAATTGCGTCGCTATGAAATACTATGGGTTCTATGACTTCTCCTTCTAAATCGAGTAACTTTTCTATGGAAACAACTGGCTTTTCTTTTGCGATACGAGTATCTCCCTCTCGATGCACTAATCCTACTTTACTGCATCCCTCACTCCCACTCATTGACGAATTCACACGGAAATTGCGTCGCTATGAAATACTATGGGTTCTACGACTTCTCCTTCTAAATCGAGTAACGTTTCAATGGAAACGACTGGCTTTTCTTTTGCGATACGAGTATCTCCCTCTCGATGCACTAATCCTTCTTTACTGCATCCCTCACTCCCACTCATTGACGAATTCACACGGAAATTGCGTCGCTTTGAAATACTATGGGTTCTATGACTTCTCCTTCTAAATCGAGTAACTTTTCTATGGAAACGACTGGCTTTTCTTTTGCGATACGAGTATCTCCCTCTCGATGCACTAATCCTTCTTTACTGCATCCCTCACTCCCACTCATTGACGAATTCACACGGAAATTGCGTCGCTTTGAAATACTATGGGTTCTATGACTTCTCCTTCTAAATCGAGTAACTTTTCTATGGAAACGACTGGCTTTTCTTTTGCGATACGAGTATCTCCCTCTCGATGCACTAATCCTTCTTTACTGCATCCCTCACTCCCACTCATGGACGAATTCACACGGAAATTGCGTCACTATGAAATACTATGGGTTCTATGGCTTCTCCTTCTAAATCGAGTAACTTTTCTATGGAAACGACTGTCTTTTCTTTTGCGATACGAGTATCTCCCTCTCGATGCACTAATCCTTCTTTACTGCATCCCTCACTCCCACTCATTGACGAATTCACACGGAAATTGCGTCGCTATGAAATACTATGGGTTCTATGACTTCTCCTTCTAAATCGAGTAACTTTTCTATGGAAACGACTGGCTTTTCTTTTGCGATACGAGTATCTCCCTCTCGATGCACTAATCCTTCTTTACTGCATCCCTCACTCCCACTCATTGACGAATTCACACGGAAATTGCGTCGCTATTAAATACTATGGGTTCTATGACTTCTCCTTCTAAATCGAGTAACTTTTCTATGGAAACAACTGGCTTTTCTTTTGCGATACGAGTATCTCCCTCTCGATGCACTAATCCTTCTTTACTGCATCCCTCACTCCCACTCATTGACGAATTCACACGGAAATTGCGTCGCTATGAAATACTATGGGTTCTATGACTTCTCCTTCTAAATCGAGTAACTTTTCTATGGAAACGACTGGCTTTTCTTTTGCGATACGAGTATCTCCCTCTCGATGCACTAATCCTTCTTTACTGCATCCCTCACTCCCACTCTTTGACGAATTCACACGGAAATTGCGTCGCTATGAAATACTATGGGTTCTATGACTTCTCCTTCTAAATCGAGTAACTTCTCTGTGGAAACGACTGGCTTTTCTTTTGCGATACGAGTATCTCCCTCTCGATGCACTAATCCTTCTTTACTGCATCCCTCACTCCCACTCATTGACGAATTCACACGGAAATTGCGTCGCTATGAAATACTATGGGTTCTATGACTTCTCCTTCTAAATCGAGTAACTTTTCTATGGAAACGACTGGCTTTTCTTTTGCGATACAAGTATCTCCCTCTCGATGCACTAATCCTTCTTTACTGCATCCCTCACTCCCACTCATTGACGAATTCACACGGAAATTGCGTCGCTATGAAATACTATGGGTTCTATGACTTCTCCTTCTAAATCGAGTAACTTTTCTATGGAAACAACTGGCTTTTCTTTTGCGATACGAGTATCTCCCTCTCGATGCACTAATCCTACTTTACTGCATCCCTCACTCCCACTCATTGACGAATTCACACGGAAATTGCGTCGCTATGAAATACTATGGGTTCTACGACTTCTCCTTCTAAATCGAGTAACGTTTCAATGGAAACGACTGGCTTTTCTTTTGCGATACGAGTATCTCCCTCTCGATGCACTAATCCTTCTTTACTGCTTCCCTCACTCCCACTCATTGACGAATTCACACGGAAATTGCGTCGCTATGAAATACTATGGGTTCTATGACTTCTCCTTCTAAATCGAGTAACTTTTCTATGGAAACGACTGGCTTTTCTTTTGCGATACGAGTATCTCCCTCTCGATGCACTAATCCTTCTTTACTGCATCCCTCACTCCCACTCATTGACGAATTCACACGGAAATTGCGTCGCTATGAAATACTATGGGTTCTATGACTTCTCCTTCTAAATCGAGTAACTTTTCTATGGAAACGACTGGCTTTTCTTTTGCGATACGAGTATCTCCCTCTCGATGCACTAATCCTTCTTTACTGCATCCCTCACTCCCACTCATTGACGAATTCACACGGAAATTGCGTCGCTTTGAAATACTATGGGTTCTATGACTTCTCCTTCTAAATCGAGTAACTTTTCTATGGAAACGACTGGCTTTTCTTTTGCGATACGAGTATCTCCCTCTCGATGCACTAATCCTTCTTTACTGCATCCCTCACTCCCACTCATGGACGAATTCACACGGAAATTGCGTCACTATGAAATACTATGGGTTCTATGGCTTCTCCTTCTAAATCGAGTAACTTTTCTATGGAAACGACTGTCTTTTCTTTTGCGATACGAGTATCTCCCTCTCGATGCACTAATCCTTCTTTACTGCATCCCTCACTCCCACTCATTGACGAATTCACACGGAAATTGCGTCGCTATGAAATACTATGGGTTCTATGACTTCTCCTTCTAAATCGAGTAACTTTTCTATGGAAACGACTGGCTTTTCTTTTGCGATACGAGTATCTCCCTCTCGATGCACTAATCCTTCTTTACTGCATCCCTCACTCCCACTCATTGACGAATTCACACGGAAATTGCGTCGCTATTAAATACTATGGGTTCTATGACTTCTCCTTCTAAATCGAGTAACTTTTCTATGGAAACAACTGGCTTTTCTTTTGCGATACGAGTATCTCCCTCTCGATGCACTAATCCTTCTTTACTGCATCCCTCACTCCCACTCATTGACGAATTCACACGGAAATTGCGTCGCTATGAAATACTATGGGTTCTATGACTTCTCCTTCTAAATCGAGTAACTTTTCTATGGAAACGACTGGCTTTTCTTTTGCGATACGAGTATCTCCCTCTCGATGCACTAATCCTTCTTTACTGCATCCCTCACTCCCACTCTTTGACGAATTCACACGGAAATTGCGTCGCTATGAAATACTATGGGTTCTATGACTTCTCCTTCTAAATCGAGTAACTTCTCTGTGGAAACGACTGGCTTTTCTTTTGCGATACGAGTATCTCCCTCTCGATGCACTAATCCTTCTTTACTGCATCCCTCACTCCCACTCATTGACGAATTCACACGGAAATTGCGTCGCTATGAAATACTATGGGTTCTATGACTTCTCCTTCTAAATCGAGTAACTTTTCTATGGAAACGACTGGCTTTTCTTTTGCGATACGAGTATCTCCCTCTCGATGCACTAATCCTTCTTTACTGCATCCCTCACTCCCACTCATTGACGAATTCACACGGAAATTGCGTCGCTATGAAATACTATAGTTCTATGACTTCTCCTTCTAAATCGAGTAACTTTTCTATGGAAACTACTGGCTTTTCTTTTGCGATACGAGTATCTCCCTCTCGATGCACTAATCCTTCTTTACTGCATCCCTCACTCCCACTCATTGACGAATTCACACGGAAATTGCGTCGCTATGAAATACTATGGGTTCTATGACTTCTCCTTCTAAATCGAGTAACTTTTCTATGGAAACGACTGGCTTTTCTTTTGCGATACGAGTATCTGCCTCTCGATGCACTAATCCTTCTTTACTGCATCCCTCACTCCCACTCTTTGACGAATTCACACGGAAATTGCGTCGCTATGAAATACTATGGGTTCTACGACTTCTGCTTCTAAATCGAGTAACTTTTCTATGGAAACGACTGGCTTTTCTTTTGCGATAAGAGTATCTCCCTCTCGATGCACTAATCCTTCTTTACTGCATCCCTCACTCCCACTCATTGACAAATTCACACGGAAATTGCGTCGCTATGAAATACTATGGGTTCTATGACTTCTCCTTCTAAATCGAGTAACTTTTCTATGGAAACGACTGGCTTTTCTTTTGCGATACGAGTATCTCCCTCTCGATGCACTAATCCTTCTTTACTGCATCCCTCACTCCCACTCATTGACGAATTCACACGGAAATTGCGTCGCTATGAAATAATATGTGTTCTATGACTTCTCCTTCTAAATCGAGTAACTTTTCTATGGAAACGACTGGCTTTTCTTTTGCGATACGTGTATCTCCCTCTCGATGCTCTAATCCTTCTTTACTGCATCCCTCACTCCCACTCATTGACGAATTCACACGGAAATTGCGTCGCTATGAAATACTATGGGTTCTATGACTTCTCCTTCTAAATCGAGTAACTTTTCTATGGAAACGACTGGCTTTTCTTTTGCGATACGAGTATCTCCCTCTCGATGCACTAATCCTTCTTTACTGCATCCCTCACTCCCACTCATTGACGAATTCACACGGAAATTGTGTCGCTATGAAATACTATGGGTTCTATGACTTCTCCTTCTAAATCGAGTAACTTTTCTATGGAAACGACTGGCTTTTCTTTTGCGATACGAGTATCTCCCTCTCGATGCACTAATCCGTCTTTACTGCATCCCTCACTCCCACTCATTGACGAATTCACACGGAAATTGCGTCGCTTTGAAATACTATGGGTTCTATGACTTCTCCTTCTAAATCGAGTAACTTTTCTATGGAAACGACTGGCTATTCTTTTGCGATACGAGTATCTCCCTCCCGATGCACTAATCCTTCTTTACTGCATCCCTCACTCCCACTCATTGACGAATTCACACGGAAATTGCGTCGCTATGAAATACTATGGGTTCTATGACAGCTCCTTCTAAATCAAGTAACTTTTCTATGGAAACGACTGGCTTTTCTTTTGCGATACGAGTATCTCCCTCTCGATGCACTAATCCTACTTTACTGCATCCCTCACTCCCACTCATTGACGAATTCGAACGGAAATTACGTCGCTATGAAATACTATGGGTTCTACGACTTCTCCTTCTAAATCGAGTAACGTTTCTATGGACACGACAGGATGTTCTTTTGGGATACGACAATCACATTTCCGATCCACTAATCCGTCTTTATTGCATCCCTCACTAATACACATTGACGAATTCATACGGAAATTGCGTCGCCATGAAATACTATGGGTTCTATGACTTCTCCTTCTAAATCGAGTAACGTTTCTATGGACACGACAGGATTTTCTTTTGGTATACGACAATCACTTTTCCGATCCACTAATACGTCTTTACTGCATCCCTCACTAGTACACATTGACGAATTCATACGGAAATTGCGTCGCTATGAAATACTATGGGTTCTATGACTTCTCCTTCTAAATCGAGTAACTTTTCTATGGAAACAACTGGCTTTTCATTTGCGATACGAGTATCTCCCTCTCGATGCACTAATCCTTCTTTACTGCATCCCTCACTCCCACTCATTGACGAATTCACACGGAAATTGCGTCGCAATGAAATACTATGGGTTCTATGACTTCTCCTTCTAAATCGAGTAACTTTTCTATGGAAACGACTGGCTTTTCTTTTGCGATACGAGTATCTCCCTCTTGATGCACTAATCCTTCTTTACTGCATCCCTCACTCCCACTCATTGACGAATTCACACGGAAATTGCGTCGCTATGAAATACTATGGGTTCTATGACTTCTCCTTCTAAATCGAGTAACTTTTCTATGGAAACGACTGGCTTTTCTTTTGCGATACGAGTATCTCCCTCTCGATGCACTAATCCTTCTTTACTGCATCCCTCACTCCCACTCATTGACGAATTCACACGGAAATTGCGTCGCAATGAAATACTATGGGTTCTATGACTTCTCCTTCTAAATCGAGTAACTTTTCTATGGAAACGACTGGCTTTTCTTTTGCGATACGAGTATCTCCCTCTCGATGCACTAATCCTTCTTTACTGCATCCCTCACTCCCACTCATTGACGAATTCACACGGAAATTACGTCGCTATGAAATACTATGGGTTCCATGACTTATCCTTCTAAATCGAGTAACTTTTCTATGGAAACGACAGGATTTTCTTTTGGGATACGACAATCACTTTTCCGATCTACTAATCCGTCTTTACTGCATCCCTCACTAATACACATTGACGAATTCATACGGAAATTGCGTCGCTATGAAATACTATGGGTTCTATGACTTCTCCTTCTAAATCGAGTAACTTTTCTATGGAAACGACTGGCTTTTCTTTTGCGATACGAGTATCTCCCTCTCGATGCACTAATCCTTCTTTACTGCATCCCTCACTCCCACTCATTGACGAATTCACACGGAAATTGCGTCGCAATGAAATACTATGGGTTCTATGACTTCTCCTTCTAAATCGAGAAACTTTTCTATGGAATCGACTGGCTTTTCTTTTGCGATACGAGTATCTCCCTCTCGAAGCACTAATCCTTCCTTACTGCATCCCTCACTCCCACTCATTGACGAATTCACACGGAAATTGCGTCGCTATGAAATACTATGGGTTCTACGTCTTCTCCTTCTAAATCGAGTAACTTTTCTATGGAAACGACTGGCTTTTCTTTTGCGATACGAGTATCTCCCTCTCGATGTACTAATCCTTCTTTACTGCATCCCTCACTCCCACTCATTGACGAATTCACACGGAAATTGCGTCGCTATGAAGTACTATGGGTTCTACGACTTCTCCTTCCAAATCGAGTAACGTTTCTATGGACACGACAGGATTTTCTTTTGGGATACGACAATCACATTTCCGATCCACTAATCCGTCTTTATTGCATCCCTCACTAATACACATTGACGAATTCATACGGAAATTGCGTCGCAATGAAATACTATGGGTTCTATGACTTCTCCTTCTAAATCGAGTAACTTTTCTATGGAAACGACTGGCTTTTCTTTTGCGATACGAGTATCTCCCTCTCGATGCACTAATCCTTCTTTACTGCATCCCTCACTCCCACTCATTGACGAATTCACACGGAAATTGCGTCGCAATGAAATACTATGGGTTCTATGACTTCTCCTTCTAAATCGAGTAACTTTTCTATGGAAACGACTGGCTTTTCTTTTGCGATACGAGTATCTCCCTCTCGATGCACTAATCCTTCTTTACTGCATCCCTCACTCCCACTCATTGACGAATTCACACGGAAATTGCGTCGCTATAAAATACTATGGGTTCTACGACTTCTCCTTCTAAATCGAGTAACGTTTCTATGGACACGACAGGATTTTCTTTTGGGATACGACAATCACATTTCCGATCCACTAATCCGTCTTTATTGTATCCCTCACTAATACACATTGACGAATTCATACGGAAATTGCGTCGCCATGAAATACTATGGGTTCTATGACTTCTCCTTCTAAATCGAGTAACGTTTCTATGGACACGACAGGATTTTCTTTTGGGATACGACAATCACATTTCCGATCCACTAATCCGTCTTTACTGCATCCCTCACTAATACACATTGACGAATTCATACTTAAATTGCGTCGCTATGAAATACTATGGGTTCTATGACTTCTCCTTCTAAATCGAGTAACTTTTCTATGGAAACGACTGGCTTTTCTTTTGCGATACGAGTATCTCCCTTTCGATGCACTAATCCTTCTTTACTGCATCCCTCACTCCCACTCATTGACGAATTCACTCGGAAATTGCGTCGCTATGAAATACTATGGGTTCTATGACTTCTCCTTCTAAATCGAGTAACTTTTCTATGGAAACGACTGGCTTTTCTTTTGCGATACGAGTATCTGCCTCTCGATGCAGTAATCCTTCTTTACTGCATCCCCCACTCCCACTCTTTGACGAATTCACACGGAAATTGCGTCGCTATGAAATACTATGGGTTCTACGACTTCTGCTTCTAAATCGAGTAACTTTTCTATGGAAACGACTGGCTTTTCTTTTACAATACGTGTATCTGTCTCTCGATGCTCTAATCCTTCTTTACTGCATCCCTCACTCCCACTCATTGACGAATTCACACGGAAATTGCGTCGCTATGAAATAATATGTGTTCTATGACTTCTCCTTCTAAATCGAGTAACTTTTCTATGGAAACGACTGGCTTTTCTTTTGCGATACGAGTATCTCCCTCTCGATGCACTAATCCGTCTTTACTGCATCCCTCACTCCCACTCATTGACGAATTCACACGGAAATTGCGTCGCTTTGAAATACTATGGGTTCTATGACTTCTCCTTCTAAATCGAGTAACTTTTCTATGGAAACGACTGGCTATTCTTTTGCGATACGAGTATCTCCCTCCCGATGCACTAATCCTTCTTTACTGCATCCCTCACTCCCACTCATTGACGAATTCACACGGAAATTGCGTCGCTATGAAATACTATGGGTTCTATGACAGCTCCTTCTAAATCAAGTAACTTTTCTATGGAAACGACTGGCTTTTCTTTTGCGATACGAGTATCTCCCTCTCGATGCACTAATCCTACTTTACTGCATCCCTCACTCCCACTCATTGACGAATTCGAACGGAAATTACGTCGCTATGAAATACTATGGGTTCTACGACTTCTCCTTCTAAATCGAGTAACGTTTCTATGGACACGACAGGATGTTCTTTTGGGATACGACAATCACATTTCCGATCCACTAATCCGTCTTTATTGCATCCCTCACTAATACACATTGACGAATTCATACGGAAATTGCGTCGCCATGAAATACTATGGGTTCTATGACTTCTCCTTCTAAATCGAGTAACGTTTCTATGGACACGACAGGATTTTCTTTTGGTATACGACAATCACTTTTCCGATCCACTAATCCGTCTTTACTGCATCCCTCACTAGTACACATTGACGAATTCATACGGAAATTGCGTCGCTATGAAATACTATGGGTTCTATGACTTCTCCTTCTAAATCGAGTAACTTTTCTATGGAAACAACTGGCTTTTCATTTGCGATACGAGTATCTCCCTCTCGATGCACTAATCCTTCTTTACTGCATCCCTCACTCCCACTCATTGACGAATTCACACGGAAATTGCGTCGCAATGAAATACTATGGGTTCTATGACTTCTCCTTCTAAATCGAGTAACTTTTCTATGGAAACGACTGGCTTTTCTTTTGCGATACGAGTATCTCCCTCTTGATGCACTAATCCTTCTTTACTGCATCCCTCACTCCCACTCATTGACGAATTCACACGGAAATTGCGTCGCTATGAAATACTATGGGTTCTATGACTTCTCCTTCTAAATCGAGTAACTTTTCTATGGAAACGACTGGCTTTTCTTTTGCGATACGAGTATCTCCCTCTCGATGCACTAATCCTTCTTTACTGCATCCATCACTCCCACTCATTGACGAATTCACACGGAAATTGCGTCGCAATGAAATACTATGGGTTCTATGACTTCTCCTTCTAAATCGAGTAACTTTTCTATGGAAACGACTGGCTTTTCTTTTGCGATACGAGTATCTCCCTCTCGATGCACTAATCCTTCTTTACTGCATCCCTCACTCCCACTCATTGACGAATTCACACGGAAATTACGTCGCTATGAAATACTATGGGTTCCATGACTTATCCTTCTAAATCGAGTAACTTTTCTATGGAAACGACAGGATTTTCTTTTGGGATACGACAATCACTTTTCCGATCTACTAATCCGTCTTTACTGCATCCCTCACTAATACACATTGACGAATTCATACGGAAATTGCGTCGCTATGAAATACTATGGGTTCTATGACTTCTCCTTCTAAATCGAGTAACTTTTCTATGGAAACGACTGGCTTTTCTTTTGCGATACGAGTATCTCCCTCTCGATGCACTAATCCTTCTTTACTGCATCCCTCACTCCCACTCATTGACGAATTCACACGGAAATTGCGTCGCAATGAAATACTATGGGTTCTATGACTTCTCCTTCTAAATCGAGAAACTTTTCTATGGAATCGACTGGCTTTTCTTTTGCGATACGAGTATCTCCCTCTCGAAGCACTAATCCTTCCTTACTGCATCCCTCACTCCCACTCATTGACGAATTCACACGGAAATTGCGTCGCTATGAAATACTATGGGTTCTACGTCTTCTCCTTCTAAATCGAGTAACTTTTCTATGGAAACGACTGGCTTTTCTTTTGCGATACGAGTATCTCCCTCTCGATGTACTAATCCTTCTTTACTGCATCCCTCACTCCCACTCATTGACGAATTCACACGGAAATTGCGTCGCTATGAAGTACTATGGGTTCTACGACTTCTCCTTCCAAATCGAGTAACGTTTCTATGGACACGACAGGATTTTCTTTTGGGATACGACAATCACATTTCCGATCCACTAATCCGTCTTTATTGCATCCCTCACTAATACACATTGACGAATTCATACGGAAATTGCGTCGCAATGAAATACTATGGGTTCTATGACTTCTCCTTCTAAATCGAGTAACTTTTCTATGGAAACGACTGGCTTTTCTTTTGCGATACGAGTATCTCCCTCTCGATGCACTAATCCTTCTTTACTGCATCCCTCACTCCCACTCATTGACGAATTCACACGGAAATTGCGTCGCAATGAAATACTATGGGTTCTATGACTTCTCCTTCTAAATCGAGTAACTTTTCTATGGAAACGACTGGCTTTTCTTTTGCGATACGAGTATCTCCCTCTCGATGCACTAATCCTTCTTTACTGCATCCCTCACTCCCACTCATTGACGAATTCACACGGAAATTGCGTCGCTATAAAATACTATGGGTTCTACGACTTCTCCTTCTAAATCGAGTAACGTTTCTATGGACACGACAGGATTTTCTTTTGGGATACGACAATCACATTTCCGATCCACTAATCCGTCTTTATTGTATCCCTCACTAATACACATTGACGAATTCATACGGAAATTGCGTCGCCATGAAATACTATGGGTTCTATGACTTCTCCTTCTAAATCGAGTAACGTTTCTATGGACACGACAGGATTTTCTTTTGGGATACGACAATCACATTTCCGATCCACTAATCCGTCTTTACTGCATCCCTCACTAATACACATTGACGAATTCATACTTAAATTGCGTCGCTATGAAATACTATGGGTTCTATGACTTCTCCTTCTAAATCGAGTAACTTTTCTATGGAAACGACTGGCTTTTCTTTTGCGATACGAGTATCTCCCTTTCGATGCACTAATCCTTCTTTACTGCATCCCTCACTCCCACTCATTGACGAATTCACTCGGAAATTGCGTCGCTATGAAATACTATGGGTTCTATGACTTCTCCTTCTAAATCGAGTAACTTTTCTATGGAAACGACTGGCTTTTCTTTTGCGATACGAGTATCTGCCTCTCGATGCACTAATCCTTCTTTACTGCATCCCCCACTCCCACTCTTTGACGAATTCACACGGAAATTGCGTCGCTATGAAATACTATGGGTTCTACGACTTCTGCTTCTAAATCGAGTAACTTTTCTATGGAAACGACTGGCTTTTCTTTTACGATACGTGTATCTGTCTCTCGATGCTCTAATCCTTCTTTACTGCATCCCTCACTCCCACTCATTGACGAATTCACACGGAAATTGCGTCGCTATGAAATACTATGGGTTCTATGACTTCTCCTTCTAAATCGAGTAACTTTTCTATGGAAACGACTGGCTTTTCTTTTGCGATACGAGTATGTCCCTCTCGATGCACTAATCCTTCTTTACTGCGTCCCTCACTCCCACTCATTGACGAATTCACACGGAAATTGCGTCGCTATGAAATACTATGGGTTCTATGACTTCTCCCTTTAAATCGAGTAACTTTTCTATGGAAACGACTGGCTTTTCTTTTGCGATACGAGTATCTCCCTCTCGATGCACTAATCCTACTTTACTGCATCCCTCACTCCCACTCATTGACGAATTCACACGGAAATTGCGTCGCTATGAAATACTATGGGTTCTACGACTTCTCCATCTAAATCGAGTAACGTTTCTATGGACACGACAGGATGTTCTTTTGGGATACGACAATCACATTTCCGATCCACTAATCCGTCTTTATTGCATCTCCCACTAATACACATTGACGAATTCATACGGAAATTGCGTCGCCATGAAATACTATGGGTTCTATGACTTCTCCTTCTAAATCGAGTAACGTTTCTATGGACACGACAGGATTTTCTTTTGGGATACGACATTCACTTTTCCGATCCACTAATCCGTCTTTACTGCATCCCTCACTAGTACACATTGACGAATTCAAACGGAAATTGTGTCGCTATGAAATACTATGGGTTCTATGACTTCTCCTTCTAAATCGAGTAACTTTTCTATGGAAACAACTGGCTTTTCATTTGCGATACGAGTATCTCCCTCTCGATGCACTAATCCTTCTTTACTGCATCCCTCACTCCCACTCATTGACGAATTCACACGGAAATTGCGTCGCAATGAAATACTATGGGTTCTATGACTTCTCCTTCTAAATCGAGTAACTTTTCTATGGAAACGACTGGCTTTTCTTTTGCGATACGAGTATCTCCCTCTCGATGCACTAATCCTTCTTTACTGCATCCCTCACTCCCACTCATTGACGAATTCACACGGAAATTGCGTCGCTATGAAATACTATGGGTTCTACGACTTCTCCTTCTAAATCGAGTAACGTTTCTATGGACACGACAGGATTTTCTTTTGGGATACGACAATCACATTTCCGATCCACTAATCCGTCTTTATTGTATCCCTCACTAATACACATTGACGAATTCATACGGAAATTGCGTCGCCATGAAATACTATGGGTTCTATGACTTCTCCTTCTAAATCGAGTAACGTTTCTATGGACACGACAGGATTTTCTTTTGGGATACGACAATCACATTTCCGATCCACTAATCCGTCTTCACTGCATCCCTCACTAATACACATTGACGAATTCATACGGAAATTGCGTCGCTATGAAATACTATGGGTTCTATGACTTCTCCTTCTAAATCGAGTAACTTTTCTATGGAAACGACTGGCTTTTCTTTTGCGATACGAGTATCTCCCTCTCGATGCACTAATCCTTCTTTACTGCATCCCTCACTCCCACTCCTTGACGAATTCACACGGAAATTACGTCGCTATGAAGTACTATGGGTTCTATGACTTATCCTTCTAAATCGAGTAACTTTTCTATGGAAACGACAGGATTTTCTTTTGGGATACGACAATCACTTTTCCAATCCACTAATCCGTCTTTGCTGCATCCCTCACTAATACACATTGACGAATTCATACGGAAATTGCGTCGCTATGAAATACTATGGGTTCTATGACTTCTCCTTCTAAATCGAGTAACTTTTCTATGGAAACGACTGGCTTTTCTTTTGCGATACGAGTATCTCCCTCTCGATGCACTAATCCTTCTTTACTGCATCCCTCACTCCCACTCATTGACGAATTCACACGGAAATTGCGTCGCAATGAAATACTATGGGTTCTATGACTTCTCCTTCTAAATCGAGTAACTTTTCTATGGAAACGACTGGCTTTTCTTTTGCGATACGAGTATCTCCCTCTCGATGCACTAATCCTTCTTTACTGCATCCCTCACTCCCACTCATTGACGAATTCACACGGAAATTGCGTCGCTATGAAATACTATGGATTCTACGACTTCTCCTTCTAAATCGAGTAACTTTTCTATGGAAACGACTGGCTTTTCTTTTGCGATACGAGTATCTCCCTCTCGATGCACTAATCCTTCTTTACTGCATCCCTCACTCCCACTCATTGACGAATTCACACGGAAATTGCGTCGCTATGAAATACTATGGGTTCTACGACTTCTCCTTCTAAATCGAGTAACGCTTCTATGGACACGACAGGATTTTCTTTTGGGATACGACAATCAAATTTCCGATCCACTAATCCGTCTTTATTGCATCCCTCACTAATACACATTGACGAATTCATACGGAAATTGCGTCGCAATGAAATACTATGGGTTCTATGACTTCTCCTTCTAAATCGAGTAACTTTTCTATGGAAACGACTGGCTTTTCTTTTGCGATACGAGTATCTCCCTCTCGATGCACTAATCCTTCTTTACTGCATCCCTCACTCCCACTCATTGACGAATTCACACGGAAATTGCGTCGCAATGAAATACTATGGGTTCTATGACTTCTCCTTCTAAATCGAGTAACTTTTCTATGGAAACGACTGGCTTTTCTTTTGCGATACGAGTATCTCCCTCTCGATGCACTAATCCTTCTTTACTGCATCCCTCACTCCCACTCATTGACAAATTCCCACGGAAATTGCGTCGCTATGAAATACTATGGGTTCTACGACTTCTCCTTCTAAATCAAGTAACGTTTCTATGGACACGACAGGATTTTCTTTTGGGATACGACAATCACATTTCCGATCCACTAATCCGTCTTTATTGTATCCCTCACTAATACACATTGACGAATTCATACGGAAATTGCGTCGCCATGAAATACTATGGGTTCTATGACTTCTCCTTCTAAATCGAGTAACGTTTCTATGGACACGACAGGATTTTCTTTTGGGATACGACAATCACATTTCCGATCCACTAATCCGTCTTTACTGCATCCCTCACTAATACACGTTGACGAATTCATACGGAAATTGCGTCGCTATGAAATACAATGGGTTCTATGACTTCTCCTTCTAAATCGAGTAACTTTTCTATGGAAACGACTGGCTTTTCTTTTGCGATACGAGTATGTCCCTCTCGATGCACTAATCCTTCTTTACTGCATCCCTCACTCCCACTCCTTGACGAATTCACACGGAAATTACGTCGCTATGAAATACTATGGGTTCTATGACTTATCCTTCTAAATCGAGTAACTTTTCTATGGAAACGACAGGATTTTCTTTTGGGATACGACAATCACTTTTCCGATCCACTAATCCGTCTTTACTGCATCCCTCACTAATACACATTGACGAATTCATACGGAAATTGCGTCGCTATGAAATACTATGGGTTCTATGACTTCTCCTTCTAAATCGAGTAACTTTTCTATGGAAACGACTGGCTTTTCTTTTGCGATACGAGTATCTCCCTCTCGATGCACTAATCCTTCTTTACTGCATCCCTCACTCCCACTCATTGACGAATTCACACGGAAATTGCGTCGCAATGAAATACTATGGGTTCTATGACTTCTCCTTCTAAATCGAGTAACTTTTCTATGGAAACGACTGGCTTTTCTTTTGCGATACGAGTATCTCCCTCTCGATGCACTAATCCTTCTTTACTGCATCCCTCACTCCCACTCATTGACGAATTCACACGGAAATTGCGTCGCTATGAAATACTATGGGTTCTACGACTTCTCCTTCTAAATCGAGTAACTTTTCTATGGAAACGACTGGCTTTTCTTTTGCGATACGAGTATCTCCCTCTCGATGCACTAATCCTTCTTTACTGCATCCCTCACTCCCACTCAATGACGAATTCACACGGAAATTGCGTCGCTATGAAATACTATGGGTTCTACGACTTCTCCTTCTAAATCGAGTAACGTTTCTATGGACACGACAGGATTTTCTTTTGGGATACGACAATCACATTTCCGATCCACTAATCCGTCTTTATTGCATCCCTCACTAATACAAATTGACGAATTCATACGGAAATTGCGTCGCAATGAAATACTATGGGTTCTATGACTTCTCCTTCTACATCGAGTAACTTTTCTATGGAAACGACTGGCTTTTCTTTTGCGATACGAGTATCTCCCTCTCGATGCACTAATCCTTCCTTACTGCATCCCTCACTCCCACTCATTGACGAATTCACACGGAAATTACGTCGCTATGAAATACTATGGGTTCTATGACTTATCCCTCTAAATCGAGTAACTTTTCTATGGAAACGACAGGATTTTCTTTTGGGATACGACAATCACTTTTCTGATCCACTAATCCGTCTTTACTGCATCCCTCACTAATACACATTGACGAATGCATACGGTAATTGCGTCGCTATGAAATAGTATGGGTTCTATGACTTCTCCTTCTAAATCGAGTAACTTTTCTATGGAAACGACTGGCTTTTCTTTTGCGATACGAGTATCTCCCTCTCGATGCACTAATCCTTCTTTACTGCATCCCTCACTCCCACTCATTGTTGAATTCACACGGAAATTGCGTCGCAATGAAATACTATGGGTTCTATGACTTCTCCTTCTAAATCGAGTAACTTTTCTATGGAAACGACTGGCTTTTCTTTTGCGATACGAGTATCTCCCTCTCGATGCACTAATCCTTCTTTACTGCATCCCTCACTCCCACTCATTGACGAATTCACACGGAAATTGCGTCGCTATGAAATACTATGGGTTCTACGACTTCTCCTTCTAAATCGAGTAACGTTTCTATGGACACGACAGGATTTTCTTTGGGATACGACAATCACATTTCCGATCCACTAATCCGTCTTTATTGTATCCCTCACAAATACACATTGACGAATTCATACGGAAATTGCGTCGCCATGAAATACTATGGGTTCTATGACTTCTCCTTCTAAATCGAGTAACGTTTCTATGGACACGACAGGATTTTCTTTTGGGATACGACAATCACATTTCCGATCCACTAATCCGTCTTTACTGCATCTCTCACTAATACACATTGACGAATTCATACGGAAATTGCGTCGCTATGAAATACTATGGGTTCTATGACTTCTCCTTCTAAATCGAGTAACTTTTCTATGGAAACGACTGGCTTTTCTTTTGCGATACGAGTATCTCCCTCTCGATGCACTAATCCTTCTTTACTGCATCCCTCACTCCCACTCCTTGACGAATTCACACGGAAATTACGTCGCTATGAAATACTATGGGTTCTATGACTTATCCTTCTAAATCGAGTAACTTTTCTATGGAAACGACAGGATTTTCTTTTGGGATACGACAATCACTTTTCCGATCCACTAATCCGTCTTTACTGCATCCCTCACTAATACACATTGACGAATTCATACGGAAATTGCGTCGCTATGAAATACTATGGGTTCTATGACTTCTCCTTCTAAATCGAGTAACTTTTCTATGGAAACGACTGGCTTTTCTTTTGCGATACGAGTATCTCCCTCTCGATGCACTAATCCTTCCTTACTGCATCCCTCACTCCCACTCATTGACGAATTCACACGGAAATTGCGTCGCAATGAAATACTATGGGTTCTATGACTTCTCCATCTAAATCGAGTAACTTTTCAATGGAAACGACTGGCTTTTCTTTTGCGATACGAGTATCTCCCTCTCGATGCACTAATCCTTCTTTACTGCATCCCTCACTCCCACTCATTGCCGAATTCACACGGAAATTGCGTCGCTATGAAATACTATGGGTTCTACGACTTCTCCTTCTAAATCGAGTAACTTTTCTATGGAAACGACTGGCTTTTCTTTTGCGATACGAGTATCTCCCTCTCGATGCACTAATCCTTCTTTACTGCATCCCTCACTCCCACTCATTGACGAATTCACACGGAAATTGCGTCGCTATGAAATACTATGGGTTCTACGACTTCTCCTTCTAAATCGAGTAACGTTTCTATGGACACGACAGGATTTTCTTTTGGGATACGACAATCACATTTCCGATCCACTAATCCGTCTTTATTGCATCCCTCACTAATACACATTGACGAATTCATACGGAAATTGCGTCGCAATGAAATACTATGGGTTCTATGACTTCTCCTTCTAAATCGAGTAACTTTTCTATGGAAACGACTGGCTTTTCTTTTTCGATACGAGTATCTCCCTCTCGATGCGCTAATCCTTCTTTACTGCATCCCTCACTCCCACTCCTTGACGAATTCACACGGAAATTACGTCGCTATGAAATACTATGGGTTCTATGACTTATCCTTCTAAATCGAGTAACTTTTCTATGGAAACGACAGGATTTTCTTTTGGGATACGACAATCACTTTTCCGATCCACTAATCCGTCTTTACTGCATCCCTCACTAATACACATTGACGAATTCATACGGAAATTGCGTCGCTATGAAATACTATGGGTGCTATGACTTCTCCTTCTAAATCGAGTAACTTTTCTATGGAAACGACTGGCTTTTCTTTTGCGATTCGAGTATCTCCCTCTCGATGCACTAATCCTTCTTTACTGCATCCCTCACTCGCACTCATTGACGAATTCACACGGGAATTGCGTCGCTATGAAATACTATGGGTTCTACGACTTCTCCTTCTAAATCGAGTAACTTTTCTGTGGAAACGACTGGCTTTTCTTTTGCGATACGAGTATCTCCCTCTCGATGCACTAATCCTTCTTTACTGCATCCCTCACTCCCACTCATTGACGAATTCACACGGAAATTGCGTCGCTATGAAATACTATGGGTTCTACGACTTCTCCTTCTAAATCGAGTAACGTTTCTATGGACACGACAGGATTTTCTTTTGGGATACGACAATCACATTTCCGATCCATTAATCCGTCTTTATTGCATCCCTCACTAATACACATTGACGAATTCATACGGAAATTGCGTCGCAATGAAATACTATGGGTTCTATGACTTCTCCTTCTACATCGAGTAACTTTTCTATGGAAACGACTGGCTTTTCTTTTGCGATACGAGTATCTCCCTCTCGATGCACTAATCCTTCTTTACTGCATCCCTCACTCCCACTCATTGACGAATTCACACGGAAATTACGTCGCTATGAAATACTATGGGTTCTATGACTTATCCTTCTAAATCGAGTAACTTTTCTATGGAAACGACAGGATTTTCTTTTGGGATACGACAATCATTTTTCTGATCCACTAATCCGTCTTTACTGCATCCCTCACTAATACACATTGACGAATTCATTCGGAAATTGCGTCGCTATGAAATACTATGGGTTCTATGACTTCTCCTTCTAAATCGAGTAACTTTTCTATGGAAACGACTGGCTTTTCTTTTGCGATACGAGTATCTCCCTCGCGATGCACTAATCCTTCTTTACTGCATCCCTCACTCCCACTCATTGACGAATTCACACGGAAATTGCGTCGCAATGAAATACTATGGGTTCTATGACTTCTCCTTCTAAATCGAGTAACTTTTCTATGGAAACGACTGGCTTTTCTTTTGCGATACGAGTATCTCCCTCTCGATGCACTAATCCTTCTTTACTGCATCCCTCACTCCCACTCATTGACGAATTCACACGGAAATTGCGTCGCTATGAAATACTATGGGTTCTACGACTTCTCCTTCTAAATCGAGTAACGTTTCTATGGACACGACAGGATTTTCTTTTGGGATACGACAATCACATTTCCGATCCACTAATCCGTCTTTATTGTATCCCTCACTAATACACATTGACGAATTCATACGGAAATTGCGTCGCCATGAAATACTATGGGTTCTATGACTTCTCCTTCTAAATCGAGTAACGTTTCTATGGACACGACAGGATTTTCTTTTGGGATACGACAATCACATTTCCGATCCACTAATCCGTCTTTACTGCATCCCTCACTAGTACACATTGACGAATTCATACGGAAATTGCGTCGCTATGAAATACTATGGGTTCTATGACTTCTCCTTCTAAATCGAGTAACTTTTCTATGGAAACGACTGGCTTTTCTTTTGCGATACGAGTATCTCCCTCTCGATGCACTAATCCTTCTTTACTGCTTCAATCACTCCCACTCATTGACGAATTCACACGGAAATTGCGTCGCAATGAAATACTATGGGTTCTATGACTTCTCCTTCTAAATCGAGTAACTTTTCTATGGAAACGACTGGCTTTTCTTTTGCGATACGAGTATCTCCCTCTCGATGCACTAATCCTTCTTTACTGCATCCCTCACTCCCACTCATTGACGAATTCACACGGAAATTGCGTCGCTATGAAATACTATGGGTTCTATGACTTCTCCTTCTAAATCGAGTAACTTTTCTATGGAAACGACTGGCTTTTCTTTTGCGATACGAGTATCTCCCTCTCGATGCACTCATCCTTCTTTACTGCATCCCTCACTCCCACTCATTGACGAATTCACACGGAAATTGCGTCGTAATGAAATACTATGGGTTCTATGACTTCTCCTTCTAAATCGAGTATCGTTTCTATGGAAACGACTGGCTTTTCTTTTGCGATACGAGTATCTTCCTCTCGATGCACTAATCCTTCTTTACTGCATCCCTCACTCCCACTCATTGACGAATTCACACGGATATTGCGTCGCTATGAAATACTATGGGTTCTACGACTTCTCCTTCTAAATCGAGTAACGTTTCTATGGACACGACAGGATTTTCTTTTGGGATACGACAATCACATTTCCGATGCACTAATGCTTCTTTACTGCATCCCTCACTCCCACTCATTGACGAATTCACACGGATATTGCGTCGCTATGAAATACTATGGGTTCTACGACTTCTCCTTCTAAATCGAGTAACGTTCCTATGGACACGACAAGATTTTCTTTTGGGATACGACAATCACATTTCCGATGCACTAATCCTTCTTTACTGCATCCCTCACTCCCACTCATTGACGAATTCACACGGAAATTGCGTCGCAATGAAATACTATGGGTTCTATGACTTCTCCTTCTAAATCGAGTAACTTTTCTATGGAAACGACTGGCTTTTCTTTTGCGATACGAGTATCTCCCTCTCGATGCACTAATCCTTCTTTACTGCATCCCTCACTCCCACTCATTTACGAATTCACACGGAAATTGCGTCACTATGAAATACTATGGGTTCTACGACTTCTCCTTCTAAATCGAGTAACGTTTCTATGGACACGACAGGATTTTCTTTTGGGATACGACAATCACATTTCCGATCCACTAATCCGTCTTTATTGCATCCCTCACTAATAGACATTGACGAATTCATACGGAAATTGCGTCGCCATGAAATACTATGGGTTCTATGACTTCTCCTTCTAAATCGAGTAACGTTTCTATGGACACGACAGGATTTTCTTTTGGGATACGACAATCACATTTCCGATCCACTAATCCGTCTTTATTGCATCCCTCACTAATACACATTGACGAATTCATACGGAAATTGCGTCGCAATGAAATACTATGGGTTCTATGACTTCTCCTTCTAAATCGAGTAACTTTTCTATGGAAACGACTGGCTTTTCTTTTGCGATACGAGTATCTCCCTCTCGATGCACTAATCCTTCATTACTGCATCCCTCACTCCCACTCATTGACGAATTCACACGGAAATTGCGTCGCTATGAAATACTATGGGTTCTATGACTTCTCCTTCTAAATCGAGTAACTTTTCTATGGAAACGACAGTATTTTCTTTTGGGATACGACAATCACTTTTCCGATCCACTAATCCGTCTTTACTGCATCCCTCACTAATACACATTGACGAATTCTTACGGAAATTGCGTCGCTATGAAATACTATGTGTTCTATGACTTCTCCTTCTAAATCGAGTAACTTTTCTATTGAAACGACTGGCTTTTCTTTTGCGATACTAGTATCTCCCTCTCGATGCACTAATCCTTCTTTACTGCATCCCTAACTCCCACTCATTGACGAATTCACACGGAAATTGCGTCGCTATGAATTACTATGTGTTCTACGACTTCTCCTTCTAAATCGAGTAACGTTTCTATGGACACGACAGGATTTTCTTTTGGGATACGACAATCACATTTCCGATGCACTAATCCTTCTTTACTGCATCCCTCACTCCCACTCATTGACGAATTCACACGGAAATTGCGTCGCAATGAAATACTATGGGTTCTATGACTTCTCCTTCTAAATCGAGTAACTTTTCTATGGAAACGACTGGCTTTTCTTTTGCGATACGAGTATCTCCCTCTCGATGCACTAATCCTTCTTTACTGCATCCCTCACTCCCACTCATTGACGAATTCACACGGAAATTGCGTCGCAATGAAATACTATGGGTTCTATGACTTCTCCTTCTAAATCGAGTAACTTTTCTATGGAAACGACTGGCTTTTCTTTTGCGATACGAGTATCTCCCTCTCGATGCACTAATCCTTCTTTACTGCATCCCTCACTCCCACTCATTGACGAATTCACACGGAAATTGCGTCGCAATGAAATACTATGGGTTCTATGACTTCTCCTTCTAAATCGAGTAACTTTTCTATGGAAACGACTGGCTTTTCTTTTGCGATACGAGTATCTCCCTCTCGATGCACTAATCCTTCATTACTGCATAACTCACTCCCACTCATTGACGAATTCACACGGAAATTGCGTCGCAATGAAATACTATGGGTTCTATGACTTCTCCTTCTAAATCGAGTAACTTTTCTATGGAAACGACTGGCTTTTCTTTTGCGATACGAGTATCTCCCTCTCGATGCACTAATCCTTCTTTACTGCATCCCTCACTCCCACTCATTGACGAATTCACACGGAAATTGCGTCGCTATGAAATACTATGGGTTCTACGACTTCTCCTTCTAAATCGAGTAACGTTTCTATGGACACGACAGGATTTTCTTTTGGGATACGACAATCACATTTCCGATCCACTAATCCGTCTTTATTGTATCCCTCACTAATACACATTGACGAATTCATACGGAAATTGCGTCGCCATGAAATACTATGGGTTCTATGACTTCTCCTTCTAAATCGAGTAACGTTTCTATGGACACGACAGGATTTTCTTTTGGGATACGACAATCACATTTCCGATCCACTAATCCGTCTTTACTGCATCCCTCACTAATACACATTGACGAATTCATACGGAAATTGCGTCGCTATGAAATACTATGGGTTCTATGACTTCTCCTTCTAAATCGAGTAACTTTTCTATGGAAACGACTGGCTTTTCTTTTGCGATACGAGTATCTCCCTCTCGATGTACTAATCCTTCTTTACTGCTTCAATCACTCCCACTCATTGACGAATTCACACGGAAATTGCGTCGCAATGAAATACTATGGGTTCTATGACTTCTCCTTCTAAATCGAGTAACTTTTCTATGGAAACGACTGGCTTTTCTTTTGGGATACGAGTATCTCCCTCTCGATGCACTAATCCTTCTTTACTGCATCCCTCACTCCCACTCATTGACGAATTCACACGGAAATTGCGTCGCTATGAAATACTATGGGTTCTATGACTTCTCCTTCTAAATCGAGTAACTTTTCTATGGAAACGACTGGCTTTTCTTTTGCGATACGAGTATCTCCCTCTCGATGCACTCATCCTTCTTTACTGCATCCCTCACTCCCACTCATTGACGAATTCACACGGAAATTGCGTCGCAATGAAATACTATGGGTTCTATGACTTCTCCTTCTAAATCGAGTATCGTGTCTATGGAAACGACTGGCTTTTCTTTTGCGATACGAGTATCTTCCTCTCGATGCACTAATCCTTCTTTACTGCATCCCTCACTCCCACTCATTGACGAATTCACACGGATATTGCGTCGCTATGAAATACTATGGGTTCTACGACTTCTCCTTCTAAATCGAGTAACGTTTCTATGGACACGACAGGATTTTCTTTTGGGATACGACAATCACATTTCCGATGCACTAATCCTTCTTTACTGCATCCCTCACTCCCACTCATTGACGAATTCACACGGATATTGCGTCGCTATAAAATACTATGGGTTCTACGACTTCTCCTTCTAAATCGAGTAACGTTCCTATGGACACGACAGGGTTTTCTTTTGGGATACCACAATCACATTTCCGATGCACTAATCCTTCTTTACTGCATCCCTCACTCCCACTCATTGACGAATTCACACGGAAATTGCGTCGCAATGAAATACTATGGGTTCTATGACTTCTCCTTCTAAATCGAGTAACTTTTCTATGGAAACGACTGGCTTTTCTTTTGCGATACGAGTATCTCCCTCTCGATGCACTAATCCTTCTTTACTGCATCCCTCACTCCCACTCATTTACGAATTCACACGGAAATTGCGTCACTATGAAATACTATGGGTTCTACGACTTCTCCTTCTAAATCGAGTAACGTTACTATGGACACGACAGGATTTTCTTTTGGGATACGACAATCACATTTCCGATCCACTAATCCGTCTTTATTGCATCCCTCACTAATAGACATTGACGAATTCATACGGAAATTGCGTCGCCATGAAATACTATGGGTTCTATGACTTCTCCTTCTAAATCGAGTAACGTTTCTATGGACACGACAAGATTTTCTTTTGGGATACGACAATCACATTTCCGATCCACTAATCCGTCTTTATTGCATCCCTCACTAATTCACATTGACGAATTCATACGGAAATTGCGTCGCAATGAAATACTATGGGTTCTATGACTTCTCCTTCTAAATCGAGTAACTTTTCTATGGAAACGATTGGCTTTTCTTTTGCGATACGAGTATCTCCCTCTCGATGCACTAATCCTTCTTTACTGCATCCCTCACTCCCACCCATTGACGAATTCACACGGAAATTGCGTCGCAATGAAATACTATGGGTTCTATGACTGCTCCTTCTAAATCGAGTAACTTTTCTATGGAAACGACTGGCTTTTCTTTTGCGATACGAGTATCTCCCTCTCGATGCACTAATCCTTCTTTACTGCATCCCTCACTCCCACTCATTGACGAATTCACACGGAAATTGCGTCGCTATGAAATACTATGGGTTCTATGACTTCTCCTTCTAAATCGAGTAACTTTTCTATGGAAACGACAGTATTTTCTTTTGGGATACGACAATCACTTTTCCGATCCACTAATCCGTCTTTACTGCATCCCTCACTAAAACACATTGACGAATTCTTACGGAAATAGCGTCGCTATGAAATACTATGGGTTCTATGACTTCTCCTTCTAAATCGAGTAACTTTTCTATGGAAACGACTGGCTTTTCTTTTGCGATACTAGTATCTCCCTCTCGATGCACTAATCCTTCTTTACTGCATCCCTCACTCCCACTCATTGACGAAATCACACGGAAATTGCGTCCCAATGAAATACTATGGGTTCTATGACTTCTCCTTCTAAATCGAGTAACTTTTCTATGGAAACGACTGGCTTTTCTTTTGCGATACGAGTATCTCCCTCTCGATGCACTAATCCTTCTTTACTGCATCCCTCACTCCCACTCATTGACGAATTCACACGGAAATTGCGTCGCTATGAATTACTATGTGTTCTACGACTTCTCCTTCTAAATCGAGTAACGTTTCTATGGACACGACAGGATTTTCTTTTGGGATACGACAATCACATTTCCGATCCACTAATCCGTCTTTATTGCATCCCTCACTAATACACATTGACGAATTCATACGGAAATTGCGTCGGCATGAAATACTATGGGTTCTATGACTTCTCCTTCTAAATCGAGTAACGTTTCTATGGACACGACAGGATTTTCTTTTGGGATACGACAATCACATTTCCGATCCACTAATCCGTCTTTACTGCATCCCTCACTAATACACATTGACGAATTCATACGGAAATTGCGTCGCTATGAAATACTATGGGTTCTATGACTTCTCCTTCTAAATCGAGTAACTTTTCTATGGAAACGACTGGCTTTTCTTTTGCGATACGAGTATCTCCCTCTCGATGCACTAATCCTTCTTTACTGCATCCCTCACTCCCACTCATTGACGAATTCACACGGAAATTGCGTCGCAATGAAATACTATGGGTTCTATGACTTCTCCTTCTAAATCGAGTAACTTTTCTATGGAAACGACTGGCGTTTCTTTTGCGATACGAGTATCTCCCTCTCGATGCACTAATCCTTCTTTACTGCATCCCTCACTCCCACTCATTGACGAATTCACACGGACATTGCGTCGCTATGAAATACTATGGGTTCTATGACTTCTCCTTCTAAATCGAGTAACTTTTCTATGGAAACGACTGGCTTTTCTTTTGCGATACGAGTATCTCCCTCTCGATGCACTAATCCTTCTTTACTGCATTCCTCACTCCCACTCATTGACGAATTCACACGGAAATTGCGTCGCAATGAAATACTATGGTTTCTATGACTTCTCCTTCTAAATCGAGTATCGTTTCTATGGAAACGACTGGCTTTTCTTTGCGATACGAGTATCTCCCTCTCGATGCACTAATCCTTCTTTACTGCATCCCTCACTCCCACTCATTGACGAATTCACACGGAAATTGCGTCGCTATAAAATACTATGGGTTCTACGACTTCTCCTTCTAAGTCGAGTAACGTTTCTATGGACACGTCAGGATTTTCTTTTGGGATACGACAATCACATTTCCGATCCACTAATCCGTCTTTACTGCATCCCTCACTAATACACATTGACGAATTCATACGGAAATTGCGTCGCTATGAAATACTATGGGTTCTATGACTTCTCCTTATAAATCCAGTAGCGTTTCTATGGACACGACAGGAATTTCTTTTGGGATACGACAATCACATTTCCGATCCACTAATCCGTCTTTACTGCATCCCTCACTAATACTCATTGACGAATTCATACGGAAATTGCATCGCTATGAAATACTATGGGTTCTATGACTTCTCCCTCTAAATCGAGTATCGTTTCTATGGAAACGACTGGCTTTTCTTTTGCGATACGAGTATCTCCCTCTCGATGCTCTAATCCTTCTTTACTGCATCCCTCACTACCACTCATTGACGAATTCACACGGAAATTGCTTCGCTATGAAATACTATGGGTTCTATGACTTCTCCTTGTAAATCGAGTAACTTATCTATGGACACGACTGGCTTTTCTTTTGCGATACGTGTACCTCCCTCTCGATGCACTAATCCTTCTTTACTGCATCCCTCACTCCCACTCATTGACGAATTCACACGGAAATTGCGTCGCTATGAAATACTATGGGTTCTATGACTTCTCCTTCTAAATTGAGTAACGTTTCTATGGACCGACTGGCTTTTCATTTGCGATACGAGTATCTCCCTCTCGATGCACTAATCCTTCGTTACTGCATCCCTCACTCCCACTCATTGACGAATTCACACGGAAATTGCGTCGCTATGAAATACTATGGGTTCTATGACTTCCCTTCTAAATCGAGTAACGTTTCTATGGACACGACAGGATTTTCTTTTGGGATACGACAATCACATTTCCGATCCACTAATCCGTCTTTACTGCATCCCTCACTAACACACATTGACGAATTCATACGGAAATTGCGTCGCTATGAAATACTATGGGTTCTATGACTTCTCCTTCTAAATCGAGTAACTTTTCTATGGAAACGACTGGCTTTTCTTTTGCGATACGAGTATCTCCCTCTCGATGCACTAATCCTTCTTTACTGCATCCCTCACTCCCACTCATTGACGAATTCACACGGAAATTGCGTCGCTATGAAATACTATGGGTTCTATGACTTCTCCTTCTAAATTGAGTAACGTTTCTATGGAAACGACTGGCTTTTCATTTGCGATACGAGTATCTCCCTCTCGATGCACTAATCCTTCTTTACTGCATCCCTCACTCCCACTCATTGACGAATTCACACGGAAATTGCGTTGCTATGAAATACTATGGGTTCTATGACTTCTCCTTCTAAATCGAGTAACGTTTCTATGGACACGACAGGATTTTCTTTTGGGATACGACAATCACATTTCCGATCCACTAATCCGTCTTTACTGCATCCCTCACTAATACACATTGACGAATTCATACGGAAATTGCGTCGCTATGAAATACTATGGGTTCTATGACTTCTCCTTCTAAATCGAGTAACGTTTCTATGGACACGACAGGATTTTCTTTTGGGATACGACAATCACATTTCCGATCCACTAATCCGTCTTTACTGCATCCCTCACTAATACACATTGACGAATTCATACGGAAATTGCGTCGCTATGAAATACTATGGCTTCTATGACTTCTCCTTCTAAATCGAGTATCGTTTCTATGGAAACGACTGGCTTTTCTTTTGCGATACGAGTATCTCCCTCTCGATGCACTAATCCTTCTTTACTGCATCCCTCACTAATACACATTGACGAATTCACACGGAAATTGCGTCGCCATGAAATACTATGGGTTCTATGACTTCTCCTTCTAAATCGAGTAACGTTTCTATGGGAACGACTGGCTTTTCTTTTGCGATACGAGTATCTCCCTCTCGATGCACTAATCCTTCTTTACTGCATCCCTCACTAATACACATTGACGAATTCATACGGAAATTGCGTCGCTATGAAATACTATGGGTTCTATGACTTCTCCTTCTAAATCGAGTAACGTTTCTATGGACACAACAGGATTTTCTTTTGGGATACGACAATCACATTTCCGATCCACTAATCCGTCTTTACTGCATCCCTCACTAATACACATTGACGAATTCATACGGAAATTGCGTCGCTATGAAATTCTATGGCTTCTATGACTTCTCCTTCTAAATCGAGTATCGTTTCTATGGAAACGACTGGCTTTTCTTTTGCGATACGAGTATCTCCCTCTCGATGCACTAATCCTTCTTTATTGCATCCCTCACTCCCACTCATTGACGAATTCACACGGAAATTGCGTCGCTATGAAATACTATGGGTTCTATGACTTCTCCTTCTAAATCGAGTAACGTTTCTATGGACACCACAGGATTATCTTTTGGGATACGACAATCACATTTCCGGTGCACTAATCCGTCTTTACTGCATCCCTCACTAATACACATTGACGAATTCATACGGAAATTGCGTCGCTATGAAATACTATGGCTTCTATGACTTCTCCTTCTAAATCGAGTATCGTTTCTATGGAAACGTCTGGCTTTTCTTTTGCGATACGAGTATCTCCCTCTCGATGCACTAATCCTTCTTTACTGCATCCCTCACTCCCACTCATTGACGAATTCACACGGAAATTGCGTCGCCATGAAATACTATGGGTTCTATGACTTCTCCTTCTAAATCGAGTAACATTTCTATGGAAACGACTGGCTTTTCTTTTGCGATACGAGTATCTCCCTCTCGATGCACTAATCCTTCTTTACTGCATCCCTCACTCCCACTCATTGACGAATTCACACGGAAATTGCGTCGCCATGAAATACTATGGGTTCTATGACTTCTCCTTCTAAATAGAGTAACGTTTCAATGGAAACGACTGGCTTTTCTTTTGCGATACCAGTATCTCCCTCTCGATGCACTATTCCTTCTTTACTGCATCCCTCACCAATACACATTGACGAATTCATACGGAAATTGCGTCGCTATGAAATACTATGGGTTCTATGACTTCTCCTTCTAAATCGAGTAACGTTTCTATGGACACGACAGGATTTTCTTTTGGGATACGACAATCACATTTTCGATCCACTAATCCGTCTTTACTGCATCCCTCACTAATACACATTGACGAATTCATACGGAAATTGCGTCGCTATGAAATACTATGGCTTCTATGACTTCTCCTTCTAAATCGAGTATCGTTTCTATGGAAACGACTGGCTTTTCTTTTGCGATACGAGTATCTCCCTCTCGATGCACTAATCCTTCTTTACTGCATCCCTCACTCCCACTCATTGACGAATTCACACGGAAATTGCGTCGCTATGAAATACTATGGGTTCTATGACTTCTCCTTCTAAATCGGGTAACGTTTCTATGGACACGACAGGATTTTCTTTTGGGATACGACAATCACATTTCCGATCCACTAATCCGTCTTTACTGCATCCCTCACTACTACACATTGGCGAATTCATACGGAAATTGCGTCGCTATGAAATACTATGGCTTCTATAACTTCTCCTTCTAAATCGAGTATCGTTTCTATGGAAACGACTGTTTTTTCTTTTGCGATACGAGTATCTCCCTCTCGATGCACTAATCCTTCTTTACTGCATCCCTCACTCCGACTCATTGACGAATTCACACGGAAATAGCGTCGCCATGAAATACTATGGGTTCTATGACTTCTCCTTCTAAATCGAGTAACGTTTCTATGGAAACGACTGGATTTTCTTTTGCGATACGAGTATCTCTCTCTCGATGCACTAATCCTTCTTTACTGCATCCCTCACTCCCACTCATTGACGAATTCACACGGAAATTGCGTCGCCATGAAATACTATGGGTTCTATGACTTCTCCTTCTAAATCGAGTAACGTTTCTATGGAAACGACTGGCTTTTCTTTTGCGATACGAGTATCTCCCTCTCGATGCACTATTCCTTCCTTACTGCTTCCCTCACTAATACACATTGACGAATTCATACGGAAATTGCGTCGCTATGAAATACTATGTGTTCTATGATTTCTCCTTCTAAATCGAGTAACGTTTCTATGGACACGACATGATTTTCTTTTGGGATACGACAATCACATTTCCGATCCACTAATCCGTCTTTACTGCATCAATCACTAATACACATTGACGAATTCATACGGAAATTGCGTCGCTATGAAATACTATGGCTTCTATGACTTCTCCTTCTAAATCGAGTATCGTTTCTATGGAAACGACTGGCTTTTCTTTTGCGATACGAGTATCTCCCTCTCGATGCACTAATCCTTCTTTACTGCATCCCTCACTCCCACTCATTGACGAATTCACACGGAAATTGCGTCGCTATGAAATACTATGGGTTCTATGACTTCTCCTTCTAAATCGAGTAACGTTTCTATGGACACGACAGGATTTTCTTTTGGGATACGACAATCACATTTCCGATCCACTAATCCGTCTTTACTGCATCCCTCACTAATACACATTGACCAATTCATACGGAAATTGCGTCGCTATGAAATACTATATCTTCTATGACTTCTCCTTCTAAATCGAGTATCGTTTCTAAGGAAACGACTGGCTTTTCTTTTGCGGTACGAGTATCTCCCTCTCGATGCACTAATCCTTCATTACTGCATCCCTCACTCCCACTCATTGACGAATTCACACGGAAATTGCGTCGCCATGAAATACTATGGGTTCTATGACTTCTCCATCTAAATCGAGTAACGTTTCTATGGAAACGACTGGCTTTTCTTTTGCGATACGAGTATCTCCCTCTCGATGCACTAATCCTTCTTTACTGCATCCCTCACCCCCACTCATTGACAAATTCACACGGAAATTGCGTCGCCATGAAATACTATGTATTCTATGACTTCTCCTTCTAAATCGAGTAACGTCTCTATGGAAACGACTGGCTTTTCTTTTGCGATACGAGTATCTCCCTCTCGATGCACTAATCCTTCTTTACTGCATCCCTCACTCCCACTCATTGACGAATTCACACGGAAATTGCGTCGCCATGAAATACTATGGATCCTATGACTTCTCCTTCTAAATCGAGTATCGTTTCTATGGAAACGACTGGCGTTTCTTTTGCGATACGAGTATCTCCCTCTCGATGCACTAATCCTTCTTTACTGCATCCCTCACTAATACACATTGACGAATTCATACGGAAATTGCGTCGCTATGAAATACTATGGGTTCTATGACTTCTCCTTCTAAATCGAGTAACGTTTCTATGGACACGACAGGATTTTCTTTTGGGATACGACAATCACATTTCCGATCCACTAATCAGTCTTTACTGCATCCCTCACTAATACACATTGACGAATTCATACGGAAATTGCGTCGCTATGAAATACTATGGGTTCTATGACTTCTCCTTCTAAATCGAGTAACGTTTATATGGATACGACAGGATTTTCTTTTGGGATACGACAATCACATTTCCGATCCACTAATCCGTCTTTACTGCATCCCTCACTAATACACATTGACGAATTCATACGGAAATTGCGTCGCTATGAAATACTATGGCTTCTATGACTTCTCCTTCTAAATCGAGTATCGTTTCTATGGAAACGACTGGCTTTTCTTTTGCGATACGAGTATCTCCCTCTCGATGCACTAATCCTTCTTTACTGCATCCCTCACTCCCACTCATTGACGAATTCACACGGAAATTGCGTCGCTATGAAATACTATGTCTTCTATGGCTTCTCCTCCTAAATCAAGTAAAGTTTCTATGGAAACGACTGGCTTTTCTTTTGCGATATGAGTATCTCCCTCTCGATGCACTAATCCTTCTTTACTGCATCCCTCATTCCCACTCATTGACGAATTCACACGGAAATTGCGTCGCTATGAAATAATATGGTTTCTATGACTTCTCCTTCTAAATCGAGTATCGTTTCTATGGAAACGACTGGCTTTTCTTTTGCGATACGAGTATCTCAGTCTCGATGCACTAATCCTACTTTACTCCATTCCTCACTCCCACTCATTGACGAATTCACACGGAAATTGCGTCGCTATGAAATACTATGGCTTCTATGACTTCTCCTTCTAAATCGAGTATCGTTTCTATGGAAACGACTGGCTTTTCTTTTGCGATACGAGTATCTCCCTCTCGATGCACTAATCCTTCTTTACTGCATCCCTCACTCCCACTCATTGACGAATTCACACGGAAATTGCGTCGCAATGAAATACTATGGGTTCTATGACTTCTCCTTCTAAATCGAGTAACGTTTCTATGGACACGACTGGATTTTCTTTTGGGATACGACAATCACATTTCCGATCCACTAATCCGTCTTTACTGCATCCCTCACTAATACACATTGACGAATTCATACGGAAATTGTGTCGCTATGAAATACTATGGGTTCTATGACTTCTCCTTCTAAATCGAGTAACATTTCTATGGACACGACAGGATTTTCTTTTGGGATACGACAATCACATTTCCGATCCACTAATCCGTCTTTACTGCATCCCTCACTAATACACATTGACGAATTCATACGGAAATTGCGTTGCTATGAAATACTATGGGTTCTATGACTTCTCCTTCTAAATCGAGTAACGTTTCTATGTACACGACAGGATTTTCTTTTGGGATACGACAATCACATTTCCGATCAACTAATCCGTCTTTACTGCATCCCTCACTAATACACATTGACGAATTCATACGGAAATTGCGTCGCTATGAAATACTATGGGTTCTATGACTTCTCCTTCTAAATCGAGTAACGTTTCTATGGACACGACAGGATTTTCTTTTGGGATACGACAATCACATTTCCGATCCACTAATCCGTCTTTACTGCATCCCTCACTAATACACATTGACGAATTCATACGGAAATTGCGTCGCTATGAAATACTATGGGTTCTATGACTTCTCCTTCTAAATCGAGTAACGTTTCTATGGACACGACAGGATTTTCTTTTGGGATACGACAATCACATTTCCGATCCACTAATCCGTCTTTACTGCATCCCTCACTAATACACATTGACGAATTCATACGGAAATTGCGTCGCTATGAAATACTATGGCTTCTATGACTTCTCCTTCTAAATCGAGTATCATTTCTATGGAAACGACTGGCTTTTCTTTTGCGATACGAGTATCTCCCTCTCGATGCACTAATCCTTCTTTACTGCATCCCTCACTCCCACTCAATGACGAATTCACACGGAAATTGCGTCGCCATGAAATACTATGGATTCTATGACTTCTCCTTCTAAATCGAGTATCGTTTCTATGGAAACGACTGGCTTTTCTTTTGCGACACGAGTATCTCCCTCTCGATGCACTAATCCTTCTTTACTGCATCCCTCACTCCCACTCATTGACGAATTCACACGGAAATTGCGTCGCTATGAAATACTATGGGTTCTATGACTTCTCCTTCTAAATCGAGTAACGTTTCTATGGAAACGACTGGCTTTTCTTTTGCGATACGAGTATCTCCCTCTCGATGCACTAATCCTTCTTTACTGCATCCCTCACTCCCACTCATTGACGAATTCACACGGAAATTGCGTCGCCATGAAATACTATGGATTCCATGACTTCTCCATCTAAATCGAGTAACGTTTCTATGGAAACGACTGGCTTTTCTTTTGCGATACGAGTATCTCCCTCTCGATGCACTAATCCTTCTTTACTGCATCCCTCACTCCCACTCATTGACGAATTCACACGGAAATTGCGTCGCCATGAAATACTATGGATTCTATGACTTCTCCTTCTAAATCGAGTATCGTTTCTATGGAAACGACTGGCTTTTCTTTTGCGATACGGGTATCTCCCTCTCGATGCACTAATCCTTCTTTACTGCATCCCTCACTAATACACATTGACGAATTCATACGGAAATTGCGTCGCTATGAAATACTATGGGTTCTATGACTTCTCCTTCTAAATCGAGTAACGTTTCTATGGACACGACAGGATTTTCTTTTGGGATACGACAATCACATTTCGATCCACTAATCCGTCTTTACTGCATCCCTCACTAATACACATTGACGAATTCATACGGAAATTGCGTCGCTATGAAATACTATGGGTTCTATGACTTCTCCTTCTAAATCGAGTAACGTTTCTATGGACACGACAGGATTTTCTTATGGGATACGACAATCACATTTCCGATCCACTAATCCGTCTTTACTGCATCCCTCACTAATACACATTGACGAATTCATACGGAAATTGCGTCGCTATGAAATACTATGGGTTCTATGACTTCTCCCTCTAAATCGAGTAACGTTACTATGGACACGACAGGATTTTCTTTTGGGATACGACAATCACATTTCCGATCCACTAATCCGTCTTTACTGCATCCCTCACTAATACACATTGACGAATTCATACGGTAATTGCGTCGCTATGAAATACTATGGCTTCTATGACTTCTCCTTCTAAATCGAGTAACATTTCTATGGACACGACAGGATTTTCTTTTGGGATACGACAATCACATTTCCGATCCACTAATCCGTCTTTACTGCATCCCTCACTAATACACATTGACGAATTCATACGGAAAATGCGTCGCTATGAAATACTATGGGTTCTATGACTTCTCCTTCTAAATCGAGTAACGTTTCTATGGACACGACAGGATTTTCTTTTGGGATACGACAATCACATTTCCGATCCACTAATCCGTCTTTACTGCATCCCTCACTAATACACATTGACGAATTCATACGGAAATTGCGGCGCCATCAAATACTTTGGATTCTATGACTTCTCCTTCTAAATCGAGTATCGTTTCTATGGAAACGACTGGCTTTTCTTTTGCGATACGAGTATCTCCCTCTCGATGCACTAATCCTTCTTTACTGCATCCCTCACTCCCACTCATTGACGAATTCACACGGATATTGCGCCGCTATGAAATACTATGGCTTCTATGACTTCTCCTTCTAAATCGAGTATCGTTTCTATGGAAACGACTGGCTTTTCTTTTGCGATACGAGTATCTCCCTCTCGATGCACTAATCCTTCTTTACTGCATCCCTCACTCCCACTCATTGACGAATTCACACGGAAATTGCGTCGCTATGAAATACTATGGCTTCTATGACTTCTCCTTCTAAATCGAGTATCGTTTCTATGGAAACGACTGGCTTTTCTTTTGCGATACGAGTATCTCCCTCTCGATGCACTAATCCTTCTTTACTGCATCCCTCACTCCCACTCATTGACGAATTCACACGGAAATTGCGTCGCTATGAAATACTATGGCTTCTATGACTTCTCCTTCTAAATCGAGTATCGTTTCTATGGAAACGACTTGCTTTTCTTTTGCAATACGAGTATCTCCCTCTCGATGCACTAATCCTTCTTTACTGCATCCCTCACTCCCACTCATTGACGTATTCACACGGAAATTGCGTCGCTATGAAATACTATGGGTTCTATGACTTCTCCTTCTAAATCGAGTAACGTTTCTATGGACACGACAGGATTTTCTTTTGGGATACGACAATCACATTTCCGATCCACTAATCCGTCTTTACTGCATCCCTCACTAATACACATTGACGAATTCATACGGAAATTGCGTCGCTATGAAATACTATGCCTTCTATGACTTCTCCTTCTAAATCGAGTATCGTTTCTTTGGAAACGACTGGCTTTTCTTTTGCGATACGAGTATCTCCCTCTCGATAAACTAATCTTTCTTTACTGCATCCCTCACTCCCACTCATTGACGAATTCACACGGAAATTGCGTCGCCATGATATACTATGGGTTCTATGACTTCTCCTTCTAAATCGAGTAACGTTTCTATGGAAACGACTGGCTTTTCTTTTGCGATACGTGTATCTCCCTCTCGATGCACTAATCCGTCTTTACTGCATCCCTCACTCCCACTCATTGACGAATTCACACGGAAATTGCGTCGCCATGAAATACTATGGATTCTATGACTTCTCCTTCTAAATCGAGTAACGTTTCTATGGAAACGACTGGCTTTTCTTTTGCGATACGAGTATCTCCCTCTCGATGCACTAATCCTTCTTTACTGCATCCCTCACTCCCACCCATTGACGAATTCACACGGAAATTGCGTCGCTATGAAATACTATGGCTTCTATGACTTCTCCTTCTAAATCGAGTAACGTTTCTATGGACACGACAGGATTTTCTTTTGGGATACGACAATCACATTTCCGATCCACTAATCAAACTTTACTGCATCCCTCACTAACACACATTGACGAATTCATACGGAAATTGCGTCGCTATGAAATACTATGGCATCTATGACTTCTCCTTCTAAATCGAGTATCGTTTCTAAGGAAACGACTGGCTTTTCTTTTGCGATACGAGTATCTCCCTCTCGATGCACTAATCCTTCTTTACTGCATCCCTCACTCCCACTCATTGACGAATTCACACGGAAATTGCGACGCCATGATATACTATGGGTTCTATGACTTCTCCTTCTAAATCGAGTAACGTTTCTATGGCAACGACTGGCTTTTCTTTTGCGATACGAGTATCTCCCTCTCGATGCACTAATCCTTCTTTACTGCATCCCTCACTCCCACTCATTGACGAATTCACACGGAAATTGCGTCGCCATGAAATACTATGGATTCTATGACTTCTCCTTCTAAATCGAGTAACGTTTCTATGGAAACGACTGGCTTTTCTTTTGCGATACTAGTATCTCCCTCTCGATGCACTAATCCTTCTTTACTGCATCCCTCACTCCCACTCATTGACGAATTCACACGGAAATTGCGTCGCCATGAAATACTATGGATTCTATGACTTCTCCTTCTAAATCGAGTAACGTTTCTATGGAAATGACTGGCTTTTCTTTTGCGATACGAGTATCTCCCTCTCGATGCACTAATCCTTCTTTACTGCAACCCTCACTAATACACATTGACGAATTCATACGGAAATTGCGTCGCTATGAAATACTATGGGTTCTATGACTTCTCCTTCTAAATCGAGTAACGTTTCTATGGACACGACAGGATTTTCTTTTGGGATACGACAATCACATTTCCGATCCACTAATCCGTCTTTACTGCATCCCTCACTAATACACATTGACGAATTCATACGGAAATTGCGTCGCTATGAAATACTATGGGTTCTATGACTTCTCCTTCTAAATCGAGTAACGTTTCTGTGGACACGACAGGATTTTCTTTTGGGATACGACAATCACATTTCCGATCCACTAATCCGTCTTTACTGCATCCCTCACTAATACACATTGACGAATTCATACGGAAAATGCGTCGCTATGAAATACTATGGGTTCTATGACTTCTCCTTCTAAATCGAGTAACGTTTCTATGGACACGACAGGATTTTCTTTTGGGATACGACAATCACATTTCCGATCCACTAATCCGTCTTTACTGCATCCCTCACTAATACACATTGACGAATTCATACGGAAATTGCGGCGCCATCAAATACTATGGATTCTATGACTTCTCCTTCTAAATCGAGTATCGTTTCTATGGAAACGACTGGCTTTTCTTTTGCGATACGAGTATCTCCCTCTCGATGCACTAATCCTTCTTTACTGCATCCCTCACTCCCACTCATTGACGAATTCACACGGATATTGCGTCGCTATGAAATACTATGGCTTCTATGACTTCTCCTTCTAAATCGAGTATCGTTTCTATGGAAACGACTGGCTTTTCTTTTGCGATACGAGTATCTCCCTCTCGATGCACTAATCCTTCTTTAGTGCATCCCTCACTCCCTCTCATTGACGAATTCACACGGAAATTGCGTCGCTATGAAATACTATGGCTTCTATGACTTCTCCTTCTAAATCGAGTATCGTTTCTATGGAAACGACTGGCTTTTCTTTTGCGATACGAGTATCTCCCTCTCGATGCACTAATCCTTCTTTACTGCATCCCTCACTCCCACTCATTGACGAATTCACACGGAAATTGCGTCGCTATGAAATACTATGGCTTCTATGACTTCTCCTTCTAAATCGAGTATCGTTTCTATGGAAACGACTGGCTTTTCTTTTGCGATACGAGTATCTCCCTCTCGATGCACTAATCCTTCTTTACTGCATCCCGCACTCCCACTCATTGACGAATTCACACGGAAATTGCGTCGCTATGAAATACTATGGGTTCTATGACTTCTCCTTCTAAATCGAGTAACGTTTCTATGGACATGACAAGATTTTCTTTTGGGATACGACAATCACATTTCCGATCCACTAATCCGTCTTTACTGCATCCCTCACTAATACACATTGACCAATTCATACGGAAATTGCGTCGCTATGAAATACTATGGATTCTATGACTTCTCCTTCTAAATCGAGTAACGTTTCTATGGAAACGACTGGCTTTTCTTTTGCGATACGAGTATCTCCCTCTCGATGCACTAATCCTTCTTTACTGCATCCCTCACTCCCACTCATTGACGAATTCACACGGAAATTGCGTCGCTATGAAATACTATGGCTTCTATGACTTCTCCTACTAAATCGAGTAACGTTTCTATGGACACGACAGGATTTTCTTTTGGGATACGACAATCACATTTCCGATCCACTAATCAAACTTTACTGCATCCCTCACTAATACACATTGACGAATTCATACGGAAATTGCGTCGCTATGAAATACTATGGCTTCTATGACTTCTCCTTCTAAATCGAGTATCGTTTCTATGGAAACGACTGGCTTTTCTTTTGCGATACGAGTATCTCCCTCTCGATGCACTAATCCTTCTTTACTGCATCCCTCACTCCCACTCATTGACGAATTCACACGGAAATTGCGACGCCATGATATACTATGGGTTCTATGACTTCTCCTTCTAAATCGAGTAACGTTTCTATGGAAACGACTGGCTTTTCTTTTGCGATACGAGTATCTCCCTCTCGATGCACTAATCCTTCTTTACTGCATCCCTCACTCCCACTCATTGACGAATTCACACGGAAATTGCGTCGCCATGAAATACTATGGATTCTATGACTTCTCCTTCTAAATCGAGTAACGTTTCTATGGAAACGACTGGCTTTTCTTTTGCGATACGAGTATCTCCCTCTAGATGCACTAATCCTTCTTTACTGCATCACTCACTCCCACTCATTGACGAATTCACACGGAAATTGCGTCGCCATGAAATACTATGGATTCTATGACTTCTCCTTCTAAATCGAGTAACGTTTCTATGGAAATGACTGGCTTTTCTTTTGCGATACGAGTATCTCCCTCTCGATGCACTAATCCTTCTTTACTGCATCCCTCACTAATACACATTGACGAATTCATACGGAAATTGCGTCGCTATGAAATACTATGGGTTCTATGACTTCTCCTTCTAAATCGAGTAACGTTTCTATGGACACGACAGGATTTTCTTTTGGGATACGACAATCACATTTCCGATCCACTAATCCGTCTTTACTGCATCCCTCACTAATACACATTGACGAATTCATACGGAAACTGCGTCGCTATGAAATACTATGGGTTCTATGACTTCTCCTTCTAAATCGAGTAACGTTTCTATGGACACGACAGGATTTTCTTTTGGGATACGACAATCACATTTCCGATCCACTAATCCGTCTTTACTGCATCCCTCACTAATACACATTGACGAATTCATACGGAAAATGCGTCGCTATGAAATACTATGGGTTCTATGACTTCTCCTTCTAAATCGAGTAACGTTTCTATGGACACGACAGGATTTTCTTTTGGGATACGACAATCACATTTCCGATCCACTAATCCGTCTTTACTGCATCCCTCACTAATACACATTGACGAATTCATACGGAAATTGCGGCGCCATCAAATACTATGGATTCTATGACTTCTCCTTCTAAATCGAGTATCGTTTCTATGGAAACGACTGGCTTTTCTTTTGCGATACGAGTATCTCCCTCTCGATGCACTAATCCTTCTTTACTGCATCCCTCACTCCCACTCATTGACGAATTCACACGGATATTGCGTCGCTATGAAATACTATGGCTTCTATGACTTCTCCTTCTAAATCGAGTATCGTTTCTATGGAAACGACTGGCTTTTCTTTTGCGATACGAGTATCTCCCTCTCGATGCACTAATCCTTCTTTACTGCATCCCTCACTCCCACTCATTGACGAATTCACACGGAAATTGCGTCGCTATGAAATACTATGGCTTCTATGACTTCTCCTTCTAAATCGAGTATCGTTTCTATGGAAACGACTGGCTTTTCTTTTGCGATACGAGTATCTCCCTCTCGATGCACTAATCCTTCTTTACTGCATCCCTCACTCCCACTCATTGACGAATTCACACGGAAATAGCGTCGCTATGAAATACTATGGCTTCTATGACTTCTCCTTCTAAATCGAGTATCGTTTCTATGGAAACGACTGGCTTTTCTTTTGCGATACGAGTATCTCCCTCTCGATGCACTAATCCTTCTTTACTGCATCCCTCACTCCCACTCATTGACGAATTCACACGGAAATTGCGTCGCTATGAAATACTATGGGTTCTATGACTTCTCCTTCTAAATCGAGTAACGTTTCTATGGACATGACAGGATTTTCTTTTGGGATACGACAATCACATTTCCGATCCACTAATCCGTCTTTACTGCATACCTCACTAATACACATTGACCAATTCATACGGAAATTGCGTCGCTATGAAATACTATGGCTTCTATGACTTCTCCTTCTAAATCGAGTATCGTTTCTATGGAAACGACTGGCTTTTCTTTTGCGATACGAGTATCTCCCTCTCGATGCACTAATCCTTCTTTACTGCATCCCACACTCCCACTCATTGACGTATTCACACGGAAATTGCGTCGCTATGAAATACTATGGGTTCTTTGACTTCTCCTTCTAAATCGAGTAACGTTTCTATGGACACGACAGGATTTTCTTTTGGGATACGACAATCACATTTCCGATCCACTAATCCGTCTTTACTGCATCCCTCACTAATACACATTGACGAATTCATACGGAAATTCTGTCGCTATGAAATACTATGCCTTCTATGACTTCTCCTTCTAAATCGAGTATCGTTTCTATGGAAACGACTGGCTTTTCTTTTGCGATACGAGTATCTCCCTCTCGATGCACTAATCCTTCTTTACTGCATCCCTCACTCCCACTCATTGACGAATTCACACGGAAATTGCGTCGCCATGATATACTATGGGTTCTATGACTTCTCCTTCTAAATCGAGTAACGTTTCTATGGAAACGACTGGCTTTTCTTTTGCGATACGAGTATCTCCCTCTCGATGCACTAATCCGTCTTTACTGCATCCCTCACTCCCACTCATTGACGAATTCACACGGAAATTGCGTCGCCATGAAATACTATGGATTCTATGACTTCTCCTTCTAAATCGAGTAACGTTTCTATGGAAATGACGGGCTTTTCTTTTGCGATACGAGTATCTCCCTCTCGATGCACTAATCCTTCTTTACTGCATCCCTCACTCCCACTCATTGACGAATTCACACGGAAATTGCGTCGCCATGAAATACTATGGGTTCTATGACTTCTCCTTCTAAATCGAGTAACGTTTCTATGGACACGACAGGATTTTCTTTTGGGATACGACAATCACATTTCCGATTCACTCATCCGTCTTTACTGCATCCCTCACTAATACACATTGACGAATTCATACGGAAATTGCGTCGCTATGAAATACTATGGGTTCTATGACTTCTCCTTCTAAATCGAGTATCGTTTCTATGGAAACGACTGGCTTTTCTTTTGCGATACTAGTATCTCCCTCTCGATGCACTAATCCTTCTTTACTGCATCCCTCACTCCCACTCATTGACGAATTCACACGGAAGTTGCGTCGCTATGAAATACTATGGCTTCTATGACTTCTCCTTCTAAATCGAGTATCGTTTCTATGGAAACGACTGGCTTTTCTTTTGCGATACGAGTATCTCCCTCTCGATGCACTAATCCTTCTTTACAGCATCCCTCACTCCCACTCATTGACGAATTCACACGGAAATTGCGTCGCTATGAAATACTATGGGTTCTATGACTTCTCCTTCTAAATCGAGTAACGTTTCTATGGACATGACAGGATTTTCTTTTGGGATACGACAATCACATTTCCGATCCACTAATCCGTCTTTACTGCATCCCTCACTAATACACATTGACCAATTCATACGGAAATTGCGTCGCTATGAAATACTATGGCTTCTATGACTTCTCCTTCTAAATCGAGTATCGTTTCTATGGAAACGACTGGCTTTTCTTTTGCGATACGAGTATCTCCCTCTCGAGGCACTAATCCTTCTTTACTGCATCCCTCACTCCCACTCATTGACGTATTCACACGGAAATTGCGTCGCTATGAAATACTATGGGTTCTATGACTTCTCCTTCTAAATCGAGTAACGTTTCTATGGACACGACAGGATTTTCTTTTGGGATACGACAATCACATTTCCGATCCACTAATCCGTCTTTACTGCATCCCTCACTAATACACATTGACGAATTCATACGGAAATTCTGTCGCTATAAAATACTATGCCTTCTATGACTTCTCCTTCTAAATCGAGTATCGTTTCTATGGAAACGACTGGCTTTTCTTTTGCGATACGAGTATCTCCCTCTCGATGCACTAATCCTTCTTTACTGCATCCCTCACTCCCACTCATTGACGAATTCACACGGAAATTGCGTCGCCATGATATACTATGGGTTCTATGACTTCTCCTTCTAAATCGAGTAACGTTTCTATGGAAACGACTGGCTTATCTTTTGCGATACGAGTATCTCCCTCTCGATGCACTAATCCGTCTTTACTGCATCCCTCACTCCCACTCATTGACGAATTCACACGGAAATTGCGTCGCCATGAAATACTATGGATTCTATGACTTCTCCTTCTAAATCGAGTAACGTTTCTATGGAAACGACTGGCTTTTCTTTTGCGATACGAGTATCTCCCTCTCGATGCACTAATCCTTCTTTACTGCATCCCTCACTCCCACTCATTGACGAATTCACACGGAAATTGCGTCGCTATGAAATACTATGGCTTCTATGACTTCTCCTTCTAAATCGAGTAACGTTTCTATGGACACGACAGGATTTTCTTTTGGGATACGACAATCACATTTCCGATCCACTAATCCGTCTTTACTGCATCCCTCACTAATACACATTGACGAATTCATACGGAAATTGCGTCGCTATGAAATACTATGGGTTCGATGACTTCTCCTTCTAAATCGAGTAACGTTTCTATGGACACGACAGGATTTTCTTTTGGGATACGACAATCACATTTCCGATCCACTAATCCGTCTTTACTGCATCCCTCACTAATACACATTGACGAATTCATACGGAAATTGCGTCGCTATGATATACTATGGGTTCTATGACTTCTCCTTCTAAATCGAGTAACGTTTCTATGGACACGACTGGATTTTCTTTTGGGATACGACAATCACATTTCCGATACACTAATCCGTCTTTACTGCATCCCTCACTAATACACATTGACGAATTCATACGGAAATTGCGTCGCTATGAAATACTATGGGTTCTATGACTTCTCCTTCTAAATCGAGTAACGTTTCTATGGACACGACAGGATTTTCTTTTGGGATACGACAATGACATTTCCGATCCACTAATCCGTCTTTACTGCATCCCTCACTAATACACATTGACGAATTCATACGGAAATTGCGTCGCTATGAAATACTATGGGTTCTATGACTTCTCCTTCTAAATCGAGTAACGTTTCTATGGACACGACAGGATTTTCTTTTGGGATACGACAATCACATTTCCGATCCACTAATCCGTCTTTATTGCATCCCTCACTAATACACATTGACGAATTCATACGGAAATTGCGTCGCTATGAAATACTATGGCTTCTATGACTTCTCCTTCTAAATCGAGTATCGTTTCTATGGAAACGACTGGCTTTTCTTTTGCGATACGAGTATCTCCCTCTCGATGCACTAATCCTTCTTTACTGCATCCCTCACTCCCACTCATTGACGAATTCACACGGAAATTGCGTCGCTATGAAATACTGTGGCTTCTATGACTTCTCCTTCTAAATCGAGTTTCGTTTCTATGGAAACGACTGGCTTTTCTTTTGCGATACGAGTATCTCCCTCTCGATGCAATAATCCTTCTTTACTGCATCCCTCACTCCCACTCATTGACGAATTCACACGGAAATTGCGTCGCTATGAAATACTATGGGTTCTATGACTTCTCCTTCTAAATCGAGTAACGTTTCTATGGACACGACAGGATTTTCTTTTGGGATACTACAATCACTTTTCCGATCCACTAATCCTTCTTTACTGCATCCCTCACTAATACACATTGACGAATTCATACGGAAATTGCGTCGCTACGAAATACTATGGGTTCTATGACTTCTCCTTCTAAATCGAGTAACATTTCTATGGACACGCCAGGATTTTCTTTTGGGATACGACAATCACATTTCCGATCCACTAATCCGTCTTTACTGCATCCCTCACTAATACACATTGACGAATTCATACGGAAATTGCGTCGCTATGAAATACTATGGGTTCTATGACTTCTTCTTCTAAATCGAGTAACGTTTCTATGGACACGACAGGATTTTCTTTTGGGATACGACAATCACATTTCCGATCCGCTAATCCGTCTTTACTGCATCCCTCACTAATACACATTGACGAATTCATACGGAAATTGCGTCGCCATGAAATACTATGGATCCTATGACTTCTCCTTCTAAATCGAGTATCGTTTCTATGGAAACGACTGGCTTTTCTTTTGCGATACGAGTATCTCCCTCTCGATGCACTAATCCTTCCTTACTGCATCCCTCACTCCCTCTCATTGACGAATTCACACGGAAATTGCGTCGCTATGAAATACTATGGCTTCTATGACTTCTCCTTCTAAATCGAGTGTCGTTTCTATGGAAACGACGGCTTTTCTTTTGCGATACGAGTATCTCCCTCACGATGCACTAATCCTTCTTTACTGCATCCCTCACTCCCACTCACTGACGGATTCACACGGAAATTGCGTCGCTATGAAATACTATGGCTTCTATGACTTCTCCTTCTAAATCGAGTATCGTTTCTATGGAAACGACTGGCTTTTCTTTTGCGATACGAGTATCTCCCTCTCGATGCACTAATCCTTCTTTACTGCATCCCTCACACCCACTCATTGACGAATTCACACGGAAATTGCGTCGCTATGAAATACTATGGCTTCTATGACTTCTCCTTCTAAATCGAGTATCGTTTCTATGGAAACGACTGGCTTTTCTTTTGCGATACGAGTATCTCCCTCTCGATGCACTAATCCTTCTTTACTGCATCCCTCACTCCCACTCATTGACGAATTCACACGGAAATTGCGTCGCTATGAAATACTATGGCTTCTATGACTTCTCCTTCTAAATCGAGTATCGTTTCTATGGAAACGACTGGCTTTTCTTTTGCGATACGAGTATCTCCCTCTCGATGCACTAATCCTTCTTTACTGCATCACTCACTCCCACTCATTGATAATTTCACACGGAAATTGCGTCGCTATGAAACACTATGGGTTCTATGACTTCTCCTTCTAAATCGAGTAACGTTTCTATGGACACGACAGGATTTTCTTTTGGGATACGACAATCACATTTCCGATCCACTAATCCGTCTTTACTGCATCCCTCACTAATACACATTGACGAATTCATACGGAAATTGCGTCGCTATGAAATACTATGGTTTCTATGACTTCTCCTTCTAAATCGAGTAACGTTTCTATGGACACGACAGGATTTTCTTTTGGGATACGACAATCACATTTCCGATCCACTAATCCTTCTTTACTGCATCCCTCACTAATACACATTGACGAATTCATACGGAAATTGCGTCGCTATGAAATACTATGGGTTCTATGACTTCTCCTTCTAAATCGAGTAACGTTTCTATGGACACGACAGGATTTTCTTTTGGGATACGACAATCACATTTCCGATCCACTAATCCGTCTTTACTGCCTCCCTCACTAATACACATTGACGAATTCATACGGAAATTGCGTCGCTATGAAATACTATGGGTTCTATGACTTCTCCTTCTAAATCCAGTAACGTTTCTATGGATACGACAGGATTTTCTTTTGGGATACGACAATCACATTTCCGATCCACTAATCCGTCTTTACTGCATCCCTCACTAATACACATTGACGAATTCATACGGAAATTGCGTCTCTATGAAATACTATGGGTTCTATGACTTCTCCTTCTAAATCGAGTAACGTTTCTATGGACACGACAGGATTTTCTTTTGGGATACGACAATCACATTTCCGATCCACTAATCCGTCTTTACTGCATCCCTCACTAATACACATTGACGAATTCATACGGAAATTGCGTCGCTATGAAATACTATGGAATCTATGACTTCTCCTTCTAAATCGAGTAACATTTCTATGGACACGCCAGGATTTTCTTTTGGGATACGACAATCACATTTCCGATCCACTAATCCGTCTTTACTGCATCCCTCACTAATACACATTGACGAATTCATACGGAAATTGCGTCGCTATGAAATACTATGGGTTCTATGACTTCTCCTTCTAAATCGAGTAACGTTTCTATGGACACGACAGGATTTTCTTTTGGGATACGACAATCACATTTCCGATCCGCTAATCCGTCTTTACTGCATCCCTCACTAATACACATTGACGAATTCATACGGAAATTGCGTCGCCATGAAATACTATGCATCCTATGACTTCTCCTTCTAAATCGAGTATCGTTTCTATGGAAACGACTGGCTTTTCTTTTGCGATACGAGTATCTCCCTCTCGATGCACTAATCCTTCCTTACTGCATCCCTCACTCCCTCTCATTGACGAATTCACACGGAAATTGCGTCGCTATGAAATACTATGGCTTCTATGACTTCTCCTTCTAAATCGAGTGTCGTTTCTATGGAAACGACAGGATTTTCTTTTGCGATACGAGTATCTCCCTCACGATGCACTAATCCTTCTTTACTGCATCCCTCACTCCCACTCACTGACGAATTCACACGGAAATTGCGTCGCTATGAAATACTATGGCTTCTATGACTTCTCCTTCTAAATCGAGTATCGTTTCTATGGAAACGACTGGCTTTTCTTTTGCGATACGAGTATCTCCCTCTCGATGCACTAATCCTTCTTTACTGCATCCCTCACACCCACTCATTGACGAATTCACACGGAAATTGCGTCGCTATGAAATACTATGGCTTCTATGACTTCTCCTTCTAAATCGAGTATCGTTTCTATGGAAACGACTGGCTTTTCTTTTGCGATACGAGTATCTCCCTCTCGATGCACTAATCCTTCTTTACTGCATCCCTCACTCCCACTCATTGACGAATTCACACGGAAATTGCGTCGCTATGAAATACTATGGCTTCTATGACTTCTCCTTCTAAATCGAGTATCGTTTCTATGGAAACGACTGGCTTTTCTTTTGCGATACGAGTATCTCCCTCTCGATGCACTAATCCTTCTTTACTGCATCACTCACTCCCACTCATTGATAATTTCACACGGAAATTGCGTCGCTATGAAACACTATGGGTTCTATGACTTCTCCTTCTAAATCGAGTAACGTTTCTATGGACACGACAGGATTTTCTTTTGGGATACGACAATCACATTTCCGATCCACTAATCCGTCTTTACTGCATCCCTCACTAATACACATTGACGAATTCATACGGAAATTGCGTCGCTATGAAATACTATGGTTTCTATGACTTCTCCTTCTAAATCGAGTAACGTTTCTATGGACACGACAGGATTTTCTTTTGGGATACGACAATCACATATCCGATCCACTAATCCTTCTTTACTGCATCCCTCACTAATACACATTGACGAATTCATACGGAAATTGCGTCGCTATGAAATACTATGGGTTCTATGACTTCTCCTTCTAAATCGAGTAACGTTTCTATGGACACGACAGGATTTTCTTTTGGGATACGACAATCACATTTCCGATCCACTAATCCGTCTTTACTGCCTCCCTCACTAATACACATTGACGAATTCATACGGAAATTGCGTCGCTATGAAATACTATGGGTTCTATGACTTCTCCTTCTAAATCCAGTAACGTTTCTATGGATACGACAGGATTTTCTTTTGGGATACGACAATCACATTTCCGATCCACTAATCCGTCTTTACTGCATCCCTCACTAATACACATTGACGAATTCATACGGAAATTGCGTCTCTATGAAATACTATGGGTTCTATGACTTCTCCTTCTAAATCGAGTAACGTTTCTATGGACACGACAGGATTTTCTTTTGGGATACGACAATCACATTTCCGATCCACTAATCCGTCTTTACTGCATCCCTCACTAATACACATTGACGAATTCATACGGAAATTGCGTCGCTATGAAATACTATGGCTTCTATGACTTCTCCTTCTAAATCGAGTATCGTTTCTATGGAAACGACTGGCTTTTCCTTTGCGATACGAGTATCTCCCTCTCGATGCACTAATCCTTCTTTACTGCATCCCTCACTCCCACTCATTGACGAATTCACACCGAAATTGCGTCGCTATGATATACTATGGGTTCTATGACTTCTCCTTCTAAATTGAGTAACGTTTCTATGGAAACGACTGGCTTTTCTTTTGCGATACGAGTATCTCCCTCTCGATGCACTAATCCTTCTTTACTGCATCCCTCACTCCCATTCATTGACGAATTCACACGGAAATTGCGTCGCTATGAAATACTATGGGTTCTATGACTTCTCCTTCTACATCGAGTAACGTTTCTATGGACACGACAGGATTTTCCTTTGCGATACGACAATCACATTTCCGATCCACTAATCCGTCTTTACTGCATCCCTCACTAATACACATTGACGAATTCATACGGAAATTGCGTCGCTATGAAATACTATGGGTTCTATAACTTCTCCTTCTAAATCGAGTAACGTTTCTATGGACACGACAGGATTTTCTTTTGGGATACGACAATCACATTTCCGATCCACTAATCCGTCTTTACTGCATCCCTCACTAATACACATAGACGAATTCATACGGAAATTGCGTCGCTATGAAATACTATAGGTTCTATGACTTCTCCTTCTAAATCGAGTAAATTATCTATGGACACGACAGGATTTTCTTTTGGGATACGACAATCACATTTCCGATCCACTAATCCGTCTTTACTGCATCCCTCACTAATACACATAGACGAATTCATACGGAAATTGCATCGCTATGAAATACTATGGGTTCTATGACTTCTCCTTCTAAATCGAGTAACGTATCTATGGACACGACAGGATTTTCTTTTGGGATACGACAATCACATTTCTGATCCACTAATCCTTCTTTACTGCATCCCTCACTAATACACATTGACGAATTCATACGGAAATTGCGTCGCTATGAAATACTATGGCTTCTATGACTTCTCCTTCTAAATCGAGTATCGTTTCTATGGAAACGACTGGCTTTTCTTTTGCGATACGAGTATCTCCCTCTCGATGCACTAATCCTTCTTTACTGCATCCCTCACTCCCACTCATTGACGAATTCACACGGAAATTGCGTCGCTATGAAATACTATGGCTTCTATGACTTCTCCTTCTTAATCGAGTATCGTTTCTATGGAAACGACTGGCTTTTCTTTTGCGATACGAGTATCTCCCTATCGATGCACTAGTCCTTCTTTACTGCATCCCTCACTCCCACTCATTGACGAATTCACACGGAAATTGCGTCGCTATGAAATACTATGGGTTCTATGACTTTTCCTTCTAAATTGAGTAACGTTTCTATGGAAACGACTGGCTTTTCTTTTGCGATACGAGTATCTCCCTCTCGATGCACTAATCCTTCTTTACTGCATCCCTCTCTCCCACTCATTGACGTATTCACACGGAAATTGCGTCGCTATGAAATACTATGGGTTCTATGACTTCTCCTTCTAAATCGAGTAACGTTTGTATGGACACGACAGGATTTTCTTTTGGGATACGATAATCACATTTCCGATCCACTAATCCGTCTTTACTGCATCCCTCACTAATACACATTGACGAATTCATACGGAAATTGCGTCGCTATGAAATACTATGGGTTCTATGACTTCTCCTTCTAAATCGAGTAACGTTTCTATGGACACGACAGTATTCTCTTTTGGGATACGACAATCACATTTCCGATCCACTAATCCGTCTTTACTGCATCCCTCACTAATACACATTGACGAATTCATACGGAAATTGCGTCGCTATGAATTACTATGGGTTCTATGACTTCTCCTTCTAAATCGAGTATCGTTACTATGGAAACGACTGGCTTTTCTTTTGCGATACGAGTATCTCCCTCTCGATGCACTAATCCTTCTTTACTGCATCCCTCACTCCCACTCATTGACAAATTCACACGGAAATTGCGTCGCTATGAAATACTATGGGTTCTATGACTTCTCCTTCTAAATCGAGTAACGTTTCTATGGATACGACAGGATTTTCTTTTGGGATACGACAATCACATTTCCGATCCACTAATCCGTCTTTACTGCATCCCTCACTAATACACATTGACGAATTCATACGGAAATTGCGTCGCTATGAAATACTATGGGTCCTATGACTTCTCCTTGTAAATCCAGTAACGTTTCTATGGACACGACAGGAATTTCTTTTGGGATACGACAATCACATTTCCGATCCACTAATCCGTCTTTACTGCATCCCTCACTAATACACATTGACGAATTCATACGGAAATTGCGTCGCTATGAAATACTATGGGTTCTATGACTTTTCCTTCTAAATCGAGTATCGTTTCTATGGAAACGAATGGCTTTTCTTTTGCGATACGAGTATCTCCCTCTCGATGCACTAGACCTTCTTTACTGCATCCCTCACTCCCACTCATTGACGAATTCACACGGAAATTGCGTCGCTATGAAATACTATGGGTTCTATGACTTCTCCTTCTAAATTGAGTAACGTTTCTATGGAAACGACTGGCTTTTCTTTTGCGATACGAGTATCTCCCTCTCGATGCACTAGTCCTTCTTTACTGCATCCCACACTCCCACTCATTGACGAATTCACACGGAAATTGCGTCGCTATGAAATACTATGGGTTCTATGACTTCTCCTTCTAAATCGAGTAACGTTTCTATGGACACGACAGGATTTTCTTTTGGGATACGACAATCACATTTCCGATCCACTAATCCGTCTTTACTGCATCCCTCACTAATACACATTGACGTATTCATACGGAAATTGCGTCGCTATGAAATACTATGGTTTCTATGACTTCTCCTTCTAAATCGAGTAACGTTTCTATGGACACGACAGGATTTTCTTTTGGGATACGACAATCACATTTCCGATCCACTAATCCGTCTTTACTGCATCCCTCACTAATACACATTGACGAATTCATACGGAAATTGCGTCGCTATGAAACACTATCGGTTCTATGACTTCTCATTCTAAATCGAGTAACGTTTCTATGGAAACGACAGGATTTTCTTTTGGGATACGACAATCACATTTCCGAACCACTAATCCGTCTTTACTGCAGCCCTCACTAATACACATTGAAGAATTCATACGGAAATTGCGTCGCTATGAAATACTATGGGCTCTATGACTTCTCCTTCTAAATCGAGTAACGTTTCTATGGAAACGACAGGATTTTCTTTTGGGATACGACAATCACATTTCCGATCCACTAATCCGTCTTTACTGCATCCCTCACTAATACACATTGACGAATTCATACGGAAATTGCGTCGCTATGAAATACTATGGGTTCAATGACTTCTCCTTCTAAATTGAGTAACGTTTCTATGGAAACGACAGGATTTTCTTTTGGGATACGACAATCACATTTCCGATCCACTAATCCGTCTTTACTGCATCCGTCACTAATACACATTGACGAATTCATATGGAAATTGCGTCGCTATGAAATACTATGGGTTCTATGACTTCTCCTTCTAAATCGAGTAACGTTTCTATGGAAACGACAGGATTTTCTTTTGGGATACGACAATCACATTTCCGATCCACTAATCCGTCTTTACTGCATCCCTCACTAATACACATTGACGAATTCATACGGAAATTGCGTCGCTATGAAATACTATGGGTTCTACGACTTCTCCTTCTAAATCGAGTAACGTTTCTATGGACACGACAGGATTTTCTTTTGGGATACGACAATCACATTTCCGATCCACTAATCCGTCTTTACTGCATCCCTCACTAATACACATTGACGAATTCATACGGAAATTGCGTCGCTTTGAAATACTATGGGTTCTATGACTTCTCCTTCTAAATCGAGTATCGTTTCTATGGAAACGACTGGCTATTCTTTTGCGATACGAGTATCTCCCTCTCGATGCACTAATCCTTCTTTACTGCATCCCTCACTCCCACTCATTGACGAATTCACACGGAAATTGCGTCGCTATGAAATACTATGGGTTCTATGACTTCTCCTTCTAAATCGAGTAACGTTTCTATGGACACGACAGGATTTTCTTTTGGGATACGACAATCACATTTCCGATCCTCTAATCCGTCTTTACTGCATCCCTCACTAATACACATTGACGAATTCATACGGAAATTGCGTCGCTATGAAATACTATGGGTTCTATGACTTCTCCTTCTAAATCGAGTAACGTTTCTATGGAAACGACAGGATTTTCTTTTGGGATACGACAATCACATTTCCGATCCACTAATCCGTCTTTACTCCATCCCTCACTAATACACATTAACGAATTCATACGGAAATTGCGTCGCTATGAAATACTATGGGTTCTATGACTTCTCCTTCTAAATCGAGTAACGTTTCTATGGAAACGACAGGATTTTCTTTTGGGATACGACAATCACATTTCCGATCCACTAATCCGTCTTTACTGCATCCCTCAGTAATACACATTGACGAATTCATACGGAAATTGCGTCGCTATGAAATACTATGGGTTCTATGACTTCTCCTTCTAAATCGAGTATCGTTTCTATGGAAACGACTGGCTTTTCTTTTGCGATACGAGTATCTCCCTCTCGATGCACTAATCCATCTTTACTGCATCCCTCACTCCCACTCATTGACGAATTCACACGGAAATTGCGTCGCTATGACATACTATGGGTTCTATGACTTCTCCTTCTAAATCGAGTAACGTTTCTATGGAAACGACTGGCTTTACTTTTGCGATACGAGTATCTCCCTCTCGATGCACTAATCCTTCTTTACTGCATCCCTCACTCCCACTCATTGACGAATTCACACGGAAATTGCGTCGCTATGAAATACTATGGGTTCTATGACTTCTCCTTCTAAATCGAGTAACTTTTCTATGGAAACGACTGGCTTTTCTTTTGCAATACGAGTATCTCCCTCTCGATGCACTAATCCTTCTTTACTGCATTCCTCACTCCCACTCATTGACGAATTCACACGGAAATTGCGTCGCTATGAAATACTATGGGTTCTATGACTTCTCCTTCTAAATCGAGTAACGTTTCTATGGACACGACAAGATTTTCTTTTGGGATACGACAATCACATTTCCGATCCACTATTCCGTCTTTACTGCATCCCTCACTAATACACATTGACGAATTCGTAGGGAAATTGCGTCGCTATGAAATACTATGGGTTCTATGACTCCTCCTTCTAAATCGAGTAACGTTTCTATGGACACGACAGGATTTTCTTTTGGGATACGACAATCACATTTCCGATCCACTAATCCGTCTTTACTGCATCCCTCACTAATACACATTGACGAATTCATACGGAAATTGCGTCGCTATGAAATACTATGGCTTCTATGACTTCTCCTTCTAAATCGAGTAACGTTTCTATGGACACGACAGGATTTTCTTTTGGGATACGACAATCACATTTCCGATCCACTAATCCGTCTTTACTGCATCCCTCACTAATACACATTGACGAAGTCATACGGAAATTGCGTCGCTATAAAATACTATGGGTTCTATGACTTCTCCTTCTAAATCGAGTATCGTTTCTATGGAAACGACTGGCTTTTCTTTTGCGATACGAGTATCTCCCTCTCGATGCACTAATCCTTCTTTACTGCATCCCTCACTCCCACTCATTGACGAATTCACACGGAAATTGCGTCGCTATGAAATACTATGGGTTCTATGACTTCTCCTTCTAAATCGAGTAACTTTTCTATGGAAACGACTGGCTTTTCTTTTGCGATACGAGTATCTCCTTCTCGATGCACTAATCCTTCTTTACTGCATCCCTCACTCCCACTCATTGACGAATTCACACGGAAATTGCGTCGCTATGAAATACTATGGGTTCTATGACTTCTCCTTCTAAATCGAGTAACGTTTCTATGGACATGACAGGATTTTCTTTTGGGATACGACAATCACATTTCCGATCCACTAATCCGTCTTTACTGCATCCCTCACTAATATACATTGACGAATTCATACGGAAATTGCGTCGCTATGAAATACTATGGCTTCTATGACTTCTCCTTCTAAATCGAGTAACGTTTCTATGGAAACGACTGGCTTTTCTTTTGCGATACTAGTATCTCCCTCTCGATGCACTAATCCTTCTTTACTGCATCCCTCACTCCCACTCATTGACGAATTCACACGGAAATTGCGTCGCTATGAAATACTATGGGTTCTATGACTTCTCCTTCTAAATCGAGTAACGTTTCTATGGAAACGACAGGATTTTCTTTTGGGATACGACAATCACATTTCCGATCCACTAATCCGTCTTTACTACATCCCTCACTAATACACATTGACGAATTCATACGGAAATTGCGTCGCTATGAAATACTATGGGTTCTATGACTTCTCCTTCTAAATCGAGTATCGTTTCTATGGAAACGACTGGCTTTTCTTTTGCGATACGAGTATCTCCCTCTCGATGCACTAATCCTTCTTTACTGCATCCCTCACTCCCACTCATTGACGAATTCACAAGGAAATTGCGTCGCTATGAAATACTATGGGTTCTATGACTTCTCCTTCTAAATCGAGTAACTTTTCTATGGAAACGACTGGCTTTTCTTTTGCGATACGAGTATCTCCCTCTCGATGCACTAATCCTTCTTTACTGCATCCCTCACTCCCACTCATTGACGAATTCACACGGAAATTGCGTCGCTATGAAATACTATGGGTTCTATGACTTCTCCTTCTAAATCGAGTAACGTTTCTATGGACACGACAGGATTTTCTTTTGGGATACGACAATCACATTTCCGATCCACTAATCCGTCTTTACTGCATCCCTCACTAATACACATTGACGAATTCGTACGGAAATTGCGTCGCTATGAAATACTATGGGTTCTATGACTTCTCCTTCTAAATCGAGTAACGTTTCTATGGACACGGCAGGATTTTCTTTTGGGATACGACAATCACATTTCCGATCCACTAATCCGTCTTTACTGCATCCCTCACTAATACACATTGACGAATTCATACGGAAATTGCGTCGCTATGAAATACTATGGGTTCTATGACTTCTCCTTCTAAATCGAGTAACGTTTCTATGGAAACGACAGGATTTTCTATTGGGATACGACAATCACATTTCCGATCCGCTAATCCGGCTTTACTGCTTCCCTCACTAATACACATTGACGAATTCATACGGAAATTGCGTCGCTATGAAATACTATTGGTTCTATGACTTCTCCTTCTAAATCGAGTAACGTTTCTATGGAAACGACAGGATTTTCTTTTGGGATACGACAATCACATTTCCGATCCACTAATCCGTCTTTACTGCATCCCTCACTAATACACATTGACGAATTCATACGGAAATTGCGTCGCTATGAAATACTATGAGTTCTATGACTTCTCCTTCTAAATCGAGTAACGTTTCTATGGAAACGACAGGATTTTCTTTTGGGATACGACAATCACATTTCCGATCCACTAATCCGTCTTTACTGCATCCCTCACTAATACACATTGACGAACTCATACGGAAATTGCGTCGCTATGAAATACTATGGGTTCTATTATTTCTCCTTCTAAATCGAGTAACGTTTCTATGGACACGACAGGATTTTCTTTTATGATACGACAATCACATTTCCGATCCACTAATCCGTCTTTACTGCATCCCTCACTAATACACATTGACGAATTCATACGGAAATTGCGTCGCTATGAAATACTATGGCTTCTATGACTTCTCCTTCTAAATCGAGTAACGTTTCTATGGACACGACTGGCTTTTCTTTTGCGATACGAGTATCTCCCTCTCGATGCACTAATCCTTCTTTACTGCATCCCTCACTCCCACTCATTGACGAATTCACACGGAAATTGCGTCGCTATGAAATACTATGGGTTCTATGACTTCTCCTTCTAAATCGAGTAACGTTTCTATGGAAACGACAGGATTTTCTTTTGGGATACGACAATCACATTTCCGATCCACTAATCCGTCTTTACTACATCCCTCACTAATACACATTGACGAATTCATACGGAAATTGCGTCGCTATGAAATACTATGGGTCCTATGACTTCTCCTTCTAAATCGAGTATCGTTTCTATGGAAACGACTGACTTTTCTTTTGCGATACGAGTATCTCCCTCTCGATGCACTAATCCTTCTTTACTGCATCCCTCACTCCCACTCATTGACGAATTCACACGGAAATTGCGTCGCTATGAAATACTATGGGTTCTATGACTTCTCCTTCTAAATCGAGTAACGTTTCTATGGAAACGACTGGCTTTTCTTTTGCGATACGAGTATCTCCCTCTCGATGCACTAATCCTTCTTTACTGCATCCCTCACTCCCACTCATTGACGAATTCACAAGGAAATTGCGTCGCTATGAAATACTATGGGTTCTATGACTTCTCCTTCTAAATCGAGTAACTTTTCTATGGAAACGACTGGCTTTTCTTTTGCGATACGAGTATCTCCCTCTCGATGCACTAATCCTTCTTTACTGCATCCCTCACTCCCACTCATTGACGAATTCACACGGAAATTGCGTCGCTATGAAATACTATGGGTTCTATGACTTCTCCTTCTAAATCGAGTAACGTTTCTATGGACACGACAGGATTTTCTTTTGGGATACGACAATCACATTTCCGATCCACTAATCCGTCTTTACTGCATCCCTCACTAATACACATTGACGAATTCGTACGGAAATTGCGTCGCTATGAAATACTATGGGTTCTATGACTTCTCCTTCTAAATCGAGTAACGTTTCTATGGACACGACAGGATTTTCTTTTGGGATACGACAATCACATTTCCGATCCACTAATCCGTCTTTACTGCATCCCTCACTAATACACATTGACGAATTCATACGGAAATTGCGTCGCTATGAAATACTATGGGTTCTATGACTTCTCCTTCTAAATCGAGTATCGTTTCTATGGAAACGACAGGATTTTCTATTAAAATACGACAATCACATTTCCGATCCACTAATCCGTCTTTACTGCTTCCCTCACTAATACACATTGACGAATTCATACGGAAATTGCGTCGCTATGAAATACTATTGGTTCTATGACTTCTCCTTCTAAATCGAGTAACGTTTCTATGGAAACGACAGGATTTTCTTTTGGGATACGACAATCACATTTCCGATCCACTAATCCGTCTTTACTGCATCCCTCACTAATACACATTGACGAATTCATACGGAAATTGCGTCGCTATGAAATACTATGAGTTCTATGACTTCTCCTTCTAAATCGAGTAACGTTTCTATGGAAACGACTGGCTTTTCTTTTGGGATACGACAATCACATTTCCGATCCACTAATCCGTCTTTACTGCATCCCTCACTAATACACATTGACGAACTCATACGGAAATTGCGTCGCTATGAATTACTATGGGTTCTATGACTTCTCCTTCTAAATCGAGTAACGTTTCTATGGACACGACAGGATTTTCTTTTATGATACGACAATCACATTTCCGATCCACTAATCCGTCTTTACTGCATCCCTCACTAATACACATTGACGAATTCATACGGAAATTGCGTCGCTATGAAATACTATGGCTTCTATGACTTCTCCTTCTAAATCGAGTAACGTTTCTATGGACACGACAGGATTTTCTTTTGGGATACGACAATCACATTTCCGATCCACTAATCCGTCTTTACTGCATCCCTCACTAATACACATTGACGAATTCATACGGAAATTACGTCGCTTTGAAATACTATGGGTTCTATGACTTCTCCTTCTAAATCGAGTATCGTTTCTATGGAAACGACTGGCTTTTCTTTTGCGATACGAGTAACTCCCTCTCGATGCACTAATCCTTCTTTACTGCATCCCTCACTCCCACTCATTGACGAATTCACACGGAAATTAGGTCGCTATGAAATACTATGGGTTCTATGACTTCTCCTTCTAAATCGAGTAACGTTTCTATGGACACGACAGGATTTTCTTTTGGGATACGACAATCACATTTCCGATCCTCTAATCCGTCTTTACTGCATCCCTCACTAATACACATTGACAAATTCATACGGAAATTGCGTCGCTATGAAATACTATGGGTTCTATGACTTCTCCTTCTAAATCGAGTATCGTTTCTATGGAAACGACTGGCTTTTCTTTTGCGATACGAGTATCTCCCTCTCGATGCACTAATCCTTCTTTACTGCATCCCTCACTCCCACTCATTGACGAATTCACACGGAAATTGCGTCGCTATGAAATACTATGGGTTCTATGACTTCTCCTTCTAAATCGAGTAACGTATCTATGGACACGACAGGATTTTCTTTTGGGATACGACAATCACATTTCCGATCCACTAATCCGTCTTTACTGCATCCCTCACTAATACACATTGACGAATTCATACGGAAATTGCGTCGCTATGAAATACTATGGGTTCTATGACTTCTCCTTCTAAATCGTGTAACGTTTCTATGGAAACGACAGGATTTTCTTTTGGGATACGACAATCACATTTCCGATCCACTAATCCGTCTTTACTCCATCCCTCACTAATACACATTGACGAATTCATACGGAAATTGCGTCGCTATGAAATACCATGGGTTCTATGACTTCTCCTTCTAAATCGAGTAACGTTTCTATGGAAACGACAGGATTTTCTTTTGGGATACGACAATCACATTTCCGATCCACTAATCCGTCTTTACTGCATCCCTCATTAATACACATTGACGAATTCATACGGAAATTGCGTCGCTATGAAATACTATGGGTTCTATGACTTCTCCTTCTAAATCGAGTATCGTTTCTATGGAAACGACTGGCTTTTCTTTTGCGATACGAGTATCTCCCTCTCGATGCACTAATCCTTCTTTACTGCATCCCTCACTCCCACTCATTGACGAATTCACACGGAAATTGCGTCGCTATGAAATACTATGGGTTCTATGACTTCTCCTTCTAAATCGAGTAACGTTTCTATGGAAACGACTGGCTTTTCTTTTGCGATACGAGTATCTCCCTCTCGATGCACTAATCCTTCTGTACTGCATCCCTCACTCCCACTCATTGACGAATTCACACGGAAATTGCGTCGCTATGAAATACTATGGGTTCTATGACTTCTCCTTCTAAATCGAGTAACTTTTCTATGGAAACGACTGGCTTTTCTTTTGCGATACGAGTATCTCCCTCTCGATGCACTAATCCTTCTTAACTGCATCCCTCACTCACACTCATTGACGAATTCACACGGAAATTGCGTCGCTATGAAATACTATGTGTTCTATGACTTCTCCTTCTAAATCGAGTAACGTTTCTATGGACACGACAAGATTTTCTTTTGGGATACGACAATCACATTTCCGATCCACTAATCCGTCTTTACTGCATCCCTCACTAATACACATTGACGAATTCGTACGGAAATTGCGTCGCTATGAAATACTATGGGTTCTATGACTCCTCCTTCTAAATCGAGTAACGTTTCTATGGACACGACAGGATTTTCTTTTGGGATACGACAATCACATTTCCGATCCACTAATCCGTCTTTACTGCATCCCTCACTAATACACATTGACGAATTCATACGGAAATTGCGTCGCTATGAAATACTATGGCTTCTATGACTTCTCCTTCTAAATCGAGTAACGTTTCTATGGACACGACAGGATTTTCTTTTGGGATACGACAATCACATTTCCGATCCACTAATCCGTCTTTACTGCATCCCTCACTAATACACATTGACGAATTCATACGGAAATCGCGTCGCTATGAAATACTATGGGTTCTATGACTTCTCCTTCTAAATCGAGTAACGTTTCTATGGAAACAACAGGATTTTCTTTTGGGATACGACAATCACATTTCCGATCCACTAATCCGTCTTTACTGCATCCCTCACTAATACACATTGACGAATTCATACGGAAATTGCGTCGCTATGAAATACTATGGCTTCTATGACTTCTCCTTCTAAATCGAGTAACGTTTCTATGGAAACGACAGGATTTTCTTTTGGGATACGACAATCACATTTGCGATCCACTAATCCGTCTTTACTGCATCCCTCACTCCCACTCATTGACGAATTCACTCGGAAATTGCGTCGCTATGAAATCCTATGGGTTCTATGACTTCTCCTTCTAAATCGAGTAACGTTTCTATGGAAACGACTGGCCTTTCTTTTGCGATACGAGTATCTCCCTCTCGATGCACTAATCCTTCTTTACTGCATCCCTCACTCCCACTCATTGACGAATTCACACGGAAATTGCGTGGCTATGAAATACTATGGGTTCTATGACTTCTCCTTCTAAATCGAGTAACGTTTCTATGGACACGACAGGATTTTCTTTTGGGATACGACACTCACATTTCCGATCCACTAATCCGTCTTTACTGCACCCCTCACTAATTCACATTGAAGAATTCATACGGAAATTGCGTCACTATGAAATACTATGGGTTCTATGACTTCTCCTTCTAAATCGAGTAACGTTTCTATGGAAACGACAGGATTTTCTTTTAGGATACGACAATCACATTTCCGATCCACTAATTCGTCTTTACTGCATCCCTCACTAATACACATTGACGAATTCATACGGAAATTGCGTCGCTATGAAATACTATGGGTTCTATGACTTCTCCTTCTAAATCGAGTAACGTTTCTATGGAAACGACTGGCTTTTCTTTTGCGATACGAGTATCTCCCTCTCGATGCACTAATCCTTCTTTACTGCATCCCTCACTCCCACTCATTGACGAATTCACACGGAAATTGCGTCGCTATGAAATACTATGGGTTCTATGACTTCTCCTTCTAAATCGAGTAACGTTTCTATGGAAACGACTGGCTTTTCTTTTGCGATACGAGTATCTCCCTCTTGATGCACTAATCCTTCTTTACTGCATCCCTCACTCCCACTCATTGACGAATTCACAAGGAAATTGCGTCGCTATGAAATACTATGGGTTCTATGACTTCTCCTTCTAAATCGAGTAACTTTTCTATGGAAACGACTGGCTTTTCTTTTGCGATACGAGTATCTCCCTCTCGATGCACTAATCCTTCTTTACTGCATCCCTCACTCCCACTCATTGACGAATTCACACGGAAATTGCGTCGCTATGAAATACTATGGGTTCTATGACTTCTCCTTCTAAATCGAGTAACGTTTCTATGGACACGACAGGATTTTCTTTTGGGATACGACAATCACATTTCCGATCCACTAATCCGTCTTTACTGCATCCCTCACTAATACACATTGACGAATTCATACGGAAATTGCGTCGCTATGAAATACTATGCGTTCTATGACTTTTCCTTCTAAATCGAGTAACGTTTCTATGGAAACGACAGGATTTTCTATTGGGTTACGACAATCACATTTCCGATCCACTAATCCGTCTTTACTGCTTCCCTCACTAATACACATTGACGAATTCATACGGAAATTGCGTCGCTATGAAATACTATTGGTTCTATGACTTCTCCTTCTAAATCGAGTAACGTTTCTATGGAAACGACAGGATTTTCTTTTGGGATACGACAATCACATTTCCGATCCACTAATCCGTCTTTACTGCATCCATCACTAATACACATTGACGAATTCATACGGAAATTGCGTCGCTATGAAATACTATGGCTTCTATGACTTCTCCTTCTAAATCGAGTAACGTTTCTGTGGACACGACAGGATTTTCTTTTGGGATACGACAATCACATTTCCGATCCACTAATCCGTCTTTACTGCATCCCTCACTAATACACATTGACGAATTCATACGGAAATTGCGTCGCTTTGAAATACTATGGGTTCTATGACTTCTCCTTCTAAATCGAGTATCGTTTCTATGGAAACGACTGGCTTTTCTTTTGCGATACGAGTATCTCCCTCTCGATGCACTAATCCTTCTTTACTGCATCCCTCACTCCCACTCATTGACGAATTCACACGGAAATTAGGTCGCTATGAAATACTATGGGTTCTATGACTTCTCCTTCTAAATCGAGTAACGTTTCTATGGACACGACAGGATTTTCTTTTGGGATACGACAATCACATTTCCGATCCACTAATCCGTCTTTACTGCATCCCTCACTAATACACATTGACGAATTCATACGGAAATTGCGTCGCTATGAAATACTATGGGTTCTATGACTTCTCCTTCTAAATCGAGTATCGTTTCTATGGAAACGACTGGCTTTTCTTTTGCGATACGAGTATCTCCCTCTCGATGCACTAATCCTTCTTTACTGCATCCCTCACTCCCACTCATTGACGAATTCACACGGAAATTGCATCGCTATGAAATACTATGGGTTCTATGACTTCTCCTTCTAAATCGAGTAACGTATCTATGGACACGACAGGATTTTCTTTTGGGATACGACAATCACATTTCCGATCCACTAATCCGTCTTTACTGCATCCCTCACTAATACACATTGACGAATTCATACGGAAATTGCGTCGCTATGAAATACTATGGGTTCTATGACTTTTCCTTCTAAATCGAGTAACGTTTCTATGGAAACGACAGGATTTTCTTTTGGGATACGACAATCACATTTCCGATCCACTAATCCGTCTTTACTCCATCCCTCACTAATACACATTGACGAATTCATACGGAAATTGCGTCGCTATGAAATACCATGGGTTCTATGACTTCTCCTTCTAAATCGAGTAACGTTTCTATGGAAACGACAGGATTTTCTTTTGGGATACGACAATCACATTTCCGATCCACTAATCCGTCTTTACTGCATCCCTCATTAATACACATTGACGAATTCATACGGAAATTGCGTCGCTATGAAATACTATGGGTTCTATGACTTCTCCTTCTAAATCGGGTATCGTTTCTATGGAAACGACTGGCTTTTCTTTTGCGATACGAGTATCTCCCTCTCGATGCACTAATCCTTCTTTACTGCATCCCTCACTCCCACTCATTGACGAATTCACACGGAAATTGCGTCGCTATGAATTACTATGGGTTCTATGACTTCTCCTTCTAAATCGAGTAACGTTTCTATGGAAACGACTGGCTTTTCTTTTGCGATACGAGTATCTCCCTCTCGATGCACTAATCCTTCTTTACTGCATCCCTCACTCCCACTCATTGACGAATTCACACGGAAATTGCGTCGCTATGAAATACTATGGGTTCTATGACTTCTCCTTCTAAATCGAGTAACGTTTCTATGGAAACGACTGGCTTTTCTTTTGCGATACGAGTATCTCCCGCTCGATGCACTAATCCTTCTTTACTGCATCCCTCACTCCCACTCATTGACGAATTCACAAGGAAATTGCGTCGCTATGAAATACTATGGGTTCTATGACTTCTCCTTCTAAATCGAGTAACTTTTCTATGGAAACGACTGGCTTTTCTTTTGCGATACGAGTATCTCCCTCTCGATGCACTAATCCTTCTTTACTGCATCCCTCACTCCCACTCATTGACGAATTCACACGGAAATTGCGTCGCTATGAAATACTATGGGTTCTATGACTTCTCCTTCTAAATCGAGTAACGTTTCTATGGACACGACAGGATTTTCTTTTGGGATACGACAATCACATTTCCGATCCACTAATCCGTCTTTACTGCATCCCTCACTAATACACATTGACGAATTCGTACGGAAATTGCTTCGCTATGAAATACTATGGGTTCTATGACTTCTCCTTCTAAATCGAGAAACGTTTCTATGGACACGTCAGGATTTTCTTTTGGGATACGACAATCACATTTCCGATCCACTAATCCGTCTTTACTGCATCCCTCACTAATACACATTGACGAATTCATACGGAAATTGCGTCGCTATGAAATACTATGCGTTCTATGACTTCTCCTTCTAAATCGAGTAACGTTTCTATGGAAACGACAGGATATTCTATTGGGATACGACAATCACATTTCCGATCCACTAATCCGTCTTTACTGCTTCCCTCACTAATACACATTGACGAATTCATACGGAAATTGCGTCGCTATGAAATACTATTGGTTCTATGACTTCTCCTTCTAAATCGAGTAACGTTTCTATGGAAACGACAGGATTTTCTTTTGGGATACGACAATCACATTTCCGATCCACTAATCCGTCTTTACTGCATCCCTCACTAATACACATTGACGAATTCATACGGAAATTGCGTCGCTATGAAATACTATGGGTTCTATGATTTCTCCTTCTAAATCGAGTAACGTTTCTATGGACACGATAGGATTTTCTTTTGGGATACGACAATCACATTTCCGATCCACTAATCCGTCTTTACTGCATCCCTCACTAATACACATTGACGAATTCATACGGAAATTGCGTCGCTTTGAAATACTATGGGTTCTATGACTTCTCCTTCTAAATCGAGTATCGTTTCTATGGAAACGACTGGCTTTTCTTTTGCGATACGAGTATCTCCCTCTCGATGCACTAATCCTCCTTTACTGCATCCCTCACTCCCACTCATTGACGAATTCACACGGAAATTAGGTCGCTATGAAATACAATGGGTTCTATGACTTCTCCTTCTAAATCGAGTAACGTTTCTATGGACACGACAGGATTTTCTTTTGGGTTACGACAATCACATTTCCGATCCACTAATCCGTCTTTACTGCATCCCTCACTAATACACATTGACGAATTCATACGGAAATTGCGTCGCTATGAAATACTATGGGTTCTATGATTTCTCCTTCTAAATCGAGTAACGTTTCTATGGAAACGACTGGCTTTTCTTTTGCGATACGAGTATCTCCCTCTCGATGCACTAATCCTTCTTTACTGCATCCCTCACTCCCACTCATTGACGAATTCACACGGAAATTGCGTCGCTATGAAATACTATGGGTTCTATGACTTCTCCATCTAAATCGAGTAACGTTTCTATGGAAACGACTGGCTTTTCTTTTGCGATACGAGTATCTCCCTCTTGATGCACTAATCCTTCTTTACTGCATCCCTCACTCCCACTCATTGACGAATTCACAAGGAAATTGCGTCGCTATGAAATACTATGGGTTCTATGACTTCTCCTTCTAAATCGAGTAACTTTTCTATGGAAACGACTGGCTTTTCTTTTGCGATACGAGTATCTCCCTCTCGATGCACTAATCCTTCTTTACTGCATCCCTCACTCCCACTCATTGACGAATTCACACGGAAATTGCGTCGCTATGAAATACTATGGGTTCTATGACTTCTCCTTCTAAATCGAGTAACGTTTCTATGGACACGACAGGATTTTCTTTTGGGATACGACAATCACATTTCCGATCCACTAATCCGTCTTTACTGCATCCCTCACTAATACACATTGACGAATTCATACGGAAATTGCGTCGCTATGAAATACTATGCGTTCTATGACTTCTCCTTCTAAATCGAGTAACGTTTCTATGGAAACGACAGGATTTTCTATTGGGTTACGACAATCACATTTCCGATCCACTAATCCGTCTTTACTGCTTCCCTCACTAATACACATTGACGAATTCATACGGAAATTGCGTCGCTATGAAATACTATTGGTTCTATGACTTCTCCTTCTAAATCGAGTAACGTTTCTATGGAAACGACAGGATTTTCTTTTGGGATACGACAATCACATTTCCGATCCACTAATCCGTCTTTACTGCATCCATCACTAATACACATTGACGAATTCATACGGAAATTGCGTCGCTATGAAATACTATGGCTTCTATGACTTCTCCTTCTAAATCGAGTAACGTTTCTGTGGACACGACAGGATTTTCTTTTGGGATACGACAATCACATTTCCGATCCACTAATCCGTCTTTACTGCATCCCTCACTAATACACATTGACGAATTCATACGGAAATTGCGTCGCTTTGAAATACTATGGGTTCTATGACTTCTCCTTCTAAATCGAGTATCGTTTCTATGGAAACGACTGGCTTTTCTTTTGCGATACGAGTATCTCCCTCTCGATGCACTAATCCTTCTTTACTGCATCCCTCACTCCCACTCATTGACGAATTCACACGGAAATTAGGTCGCTATGAAATACTATGGGTTCTATGACTTCTCCTTCTAAATCGAGTAACGTTTCTATGGACACGACAGGATTTTCTTTTGGGATACGACAATCACATTTCCGATCCACTAATCCGTCTTTACTGCATCCCTCACTAATACACATTGACGAATTCATACGGAAATTGCGTCGCTATGAAATACTATGGGTTCTATGACTTCTCCTTCTAAATCGAGTATCGTTTCTATGGAAACGACTGGCTTTTCTTTTGCGATACGAGTATCTCCCTCTCGATGCACTAATCCTTCTTTACTGCATCCCTCACTCCCACTCATTGACGAATTCACACGGAAATTGCATCGCTATGAAATACTATGGGTTCTATGACTTCTCCTTCTAAATCGAGTAACGTATCTATGGACACGACAGGATTTTCTTTTGGGATACGACAATCACATTTCCGATCCACTAATCCGTCTTTACTGCATCCCTCACTAATACACATTGACGAATTCATACGGAAATTGCGTCGCTATGAAATACTATGGGTTCTATGACTTCTCCTTCTAAATCGAGTAACGTTTCTATGGAAACGACAGGATTTTCTTTTGGGATACGACAATCACATTTCCGATCCACTAATCCGTCTTTACTCCATCCCTCACTAATACACATTGACGAATTCATACGGAAATTGCGTCGCTATGAAATACCATGGGTTCTATGACTTCTCCTTCTAAATCGAGTAACGTTTCTATGGAAACGACAGGATTTTCTTTTGGGATACGACAATCACATTTCCGATCCACTAATCCGTCTTTACTGCATCCCTCATTAATACACATTGACGAATTCATACGGAAATTGCGTCGCTATGAAATACTATGGGTTCTATGACTTCTCCTTCTAAATCGAGTATCGTTTCTATGGAAACGACTGGCTTTTCTTTTGCGATACGAGTATCTCCCTCTCGATGCACTAATCCTTCTTTACTGCATCCCTCACTCCCACTCATTGACGAATTCACACGGAAATTGCGTCGCTATGAATTACTATGGGTTCTATGACTTCTCCTTCTAAATCGAGTAACGTTTCTATGGAAACGACTGGCTTTTCTTTTGCGATACGAGTATCTCCCTCTCGATGCACTAATCCTTCTTTACTGCATCCCTCACTCCCACTCATTGACGAATTCACACGGAAATTGCGTCGCTATGAAATACTATGGGTTCTATGACTTCTCCTTCTAAATCGAGTAACGTTTCTATGGAAACGACTGGCTTTTCTTTTGCGATACGAGTATCTCCCGCTCGATGCACTAATCCTTCTTTACTGCATCCCTCACTCCCACTCATTGACGAATTCACAAGGAAATTGCGTCGCTATGAAATACTATGGGTTCTATGACTTCTCCTTCTAAATCGAGTAACTTTTCTATGGAAACGACTGGCTTTTCTTTTGCGATACGAGTATCTCCCTCTCGATGCACTAATCCTTCTTTACTGCATCCCTCACTCCCACTCATTGACGAATTCACACGGAAATTGCGTCGCTATGAAATACTATGGGTTCTATGACTTCTCCTTCTAAATCGAGTAACGTTTCTATGGACACGACAGGATTTTCTTTTGGGATACGACAATCACATTTCCGATCCACTAATCCGTCTTTACTGCATCCCTCACTAATACACATTGACGAATTCGTACGGAAATTGCTTCGCTATGAAATACTATGGGTTCTATGACTTCTCCTTCTAAATCGAGAAACGTTTCTATGGACACGTCAGGATTTTCTTTTGGGATACGACAATCACATTTCCGATCCACTAATCCGTCTTTACTGCATCCCTCACTAATACACATTGACGAATTCATACGGAAATTGCGTCGCTATGAAATACTATGCGTTCTATGACTTCTCCTTCTAAATCGAGTAACGTTTCTATGGAAACGACAGGATATTCTATTGGGATACGACAATCACATTTCCGATCCACTAATCCGTCTTTACTGCTTCCCTCACTAATACACATTGACGAATTCATACGGAAATTGCGTCGCTATGAAATACTATTGGTTCTATGACTTCTCCTTCTAAATCGAGTAACGTTTCTATGGAAACGACAGGATTTTCTTTTGGGATACGACAATCACATTTCCGATCCACTAATCCGTCTTTACTGCATCCCTCACTAATACACATTGACGAATTCATACGGAAATTGCGTCGCTATGAAATACTATGGGTTCTATGATTTCTCCTTCTAAATCGAGTAACGTTTCTATGGACACGATAGGATTTTCTTTTGGGATACGACAATCACATTTCCGATCCACTAATCCGTCTTTACTGCATCCCTCACTAATACACATTGACGAATTCATACGGAAATTGCGTCGCTTTGAAATACTATGGGTTCTATGACTTCTCCTTCTAAATCGAGTATCGTTTCTATGGAAACGACTGGCTTTTCTTTTGCGATACGAGTATCTCCCTCTCGATGCACTAATCCTCCTTTACTGCATCCCTCACTCCCACTCATTGACGAATTCACACGGAAATTAGGTCGCTATGAAATACAATGGGTTCTATGACTTCTCCTTCTAAATCGAGTAACGTTTCTATGGACACGACAGGATTTTCTTTTGGGTTACGACAATCACATTTCCGATCCACTAATCCGTCTTTACTGCATCCCTCACTAATACACATTGACGAATTCATACGGAAATTGCGTCGCTATGAAATACTATGGGTTCTATGACTTCTCCTTCTAAATCGAGTATCGTTTCTATGGAAACGACTGGCTTTTCTTTTGCGATACGAGTATCTCCCTCTCGATGCACTAATCCTTCTTTACTGCATCCCTCCCTCCCACTCATTGACGAATTCACACGGAAATTGCATCGCTATGAAATACTATGGGTTCTATGACTTCTCCTTCTAAATCGAGTAACGTATCTATGGACACGACAGGATTTTCTTTTGGGATACGACAATCACATTTCCAATCCACTAATCCGTCTTTACTGCATCCCTCACTAATACACATTGACGAATTCATACGGAAATTGCGTCGCTATGAAATACTATGGGTTCTATGACTTCTCCTTCTAAATCGAGTAACGTTTCTATGGAAACGACAGGATTTTCTTTTGGGATACGACAATCACATTTCCGATCCACTAATCCGTCTTTACTCCATCCCTCACTAATACACATTGACGAATTCATACGGAAATTGCGTCGCTATGAAATACCATGGGTTCTATGACTTCTCCTTCTAAATCGAGTAACGTTTCTATGGAAACGACAGGATTTTCTTTTGGGATACGACAATCACATTTCCGATCCACTAATCCGTCTTTACTGCATCCCTCATTAATACACATTGACGAATTCATACGGAAATTGCGTCGCTATGAAATACTATGGGTTCTATGACTTCTCATTCTAAATCGAGTATCGTTTCTATGGATACGACTGGCTTTTCTTTTGCGATACGAGTATCTCCCTCTCGATGCACTAATCCTTCTTTACTGCATCCCTCACTCCCACTCATTGACGAATTCACACGGAAATTGCGTCGCTATGAATTACTATGGGTTCTATGACTTCTCCTTCTAAATCGAGTAACGTTTCTATGGAAACGACTGGCTTTTCTTTTGCGATACGAGTATCTCCCTCTCGATGCACTAATCCTTCTTTACTGCATCCCTCACTCCCACTCATTGACGAATTCACACGGAAATTGCGTCGCTATGAAATACTATGGGTTCTATGACTTCTCCTTCTAAATCGAGTAACTTTTCTATGGAAACGACTGGCTTTTCTTTTGCGATACGAGTATCTTCCTCTCGATGCACTAATCCTTCTATACTGCATCCCTCACTCCCACTCATTGACGAATTCACAAGGAAATTGCGTCGCTATGAAATACTATGTGTTCTATGACTTCTCCTTCTAAATCGAGTAACGTTTCTATGGACACGACAAGATTTTCTTTTGGGATACGACAATCACATTTCCGACCCACATAAACCGTCTTTACTGCATCCCTCACTAATACACATTGACGAATTCGTACGGAAATTGCGTCGCTATGAAATACTATGGGTTCTATGACTCCTCCTTCTAAATCGAGTAACGTTTCTATGGACACGACAGGATTTTCTTTTGGGATACGACAATCACATTTCCGATCCACTAATGCGTCTTTACTGCATCCCTCACTAATACACATTGACGAATTCATACGGAAATCGCGTCGCTATGAAATACTATGGGTTCTATGACTTCTCCTTCTAAATCGAGTAACGTTTCTATGGAAACAACAGGATTTTCTTTTGGGATACGACAATCACATTTCCGATCCACTAATCCGTCTTTACTGCATCCCTCAGTAATACACATTGACGAATTCATACGGAAATTGCGTCGCTATGAAATACTATGGCTTCTATGACTTCTCCTTCTAAATCGAGTAACGTTTTTATGGAAACGACAGGATTTTCTTTTGGGATACGACAATCACATTTCCGATCCACTAATCAGTCTTTACTGCATCCCTCACTCCCACTCATTGACGAATTCACACGGAAATTGCGTCGCTATGAAATACTATGGGTTCTATGACTTCTCCTTCTAAATCGAGTAACGTTTCTATGGAAACGACTGGCCTTTCTTTTGCGATACGAGTATCTCCCTCTCGATGCACTAATCCTTCTTTACTGCATCCCTCACTCCCACTCATTGACGAATTCACACGGAAATTGCGTCGCTATGAAATACTATGGGTTCTATGACTTCTCCTTCTAAATCGAGTAGCTTTTCTATGGAAACGACTGGCTTTTCTTTTGCGATACGAGTATCTCCCTCTCGATGCACTAATCCTTCTTTACTGCATCCCTCACTCCTACTCATTGACGAATTCACACGGAAATTGCGTCGCTATGAAATACTATGGGTTCTATGACTTCTCCTTCTAAATCGAGTAACGCTTCTATGGACACGACAGGATTTTCTTTTGGGATACGACAATCACATTTCCGATCCACTAATCCGTCTTTACTGCATCCCTCACTAATATACATTGACGAATTCATACGGAAATTGCGTCGCTATGAAATACTATGGCTTCTATGACTTCTCCTTCTAAATCGAGTAACGTTTCTATGGAAACGACTGGCTTTCCTTTTGCGATACTAGTATCTCCCTCTCGATGCACTAATCCTTCTTTACTGCATCCCTCACTCCCACTCATTGACGAATTCACACGGAAATTGCGTCGCTATGAAATACTATGGGTTCTATGACTTCTCCTTCTAAATCGAGTAACGTTTCTATGGACACGACAGTATTTTCTTTTGGGATACGACAATCACATTTCCGATCCACTAATCCGTCTTTACTGCATCCCTCACTAATACACATTAACGAATTCATACGGAAATTGCGTCGCTTTGAAATACTATGGGTTCTATGACTTCTCCTTCTAAATCGAAAATCGTTTCTATGGAAACGACTGGCTTTTCTTTTGCGATACGAGTATCTCCCTCTCGATGCACTAATCCTTCTTTACTGCATCCCTCACTCCCACTCATTGACGAATTCACACGGAAATTGCGTCGCTATGAAATACTATGGGTTCTATGACTTCTCCTTCTAAATCGAGTAACGTTTCTATGGACACGACAGGATTTTCTTTTGGGATACGACAATCACATTTCCGATCCACTAATCCGTCTTTACTGCATCCCTCACTAATACCCATTGAAGAATTCATACGGAAATTGCGTCGCTATGAAATACTATGGGTTCTATGACTTCTCCTTCTAAATCGAGTAACGTTTATATGGACACGACAGGATTTTCTTTTGGGATACGACAATCACATTTCCGATCCAATAATCCGTCTTTACTGCATCCCTCACTAATACACATTGACGAATTCATACGGAAATTGCGTCGCTATGAAATACTATGGGTTCTATGACTTCTCCTTCTAAATCGAGTAACGTTTCTATGGAAACGACAGGATTTTCTTTTGGGATACGACTATCACATTTCCGATCCACTAATCTGTCTTTACTACATCCCTCACTAATACACATTGACGAATTCATACGGAAATTGCGTCGCTATGAAATACTATGGGTTCTATGACTTCTCCTTCTAAATCGAGTATCGTTTCTATGGAAACGACTGACTTTTCTTTTGCGATACGAGTATCTCCCTCTCGATGCACTAATCCTTCTTTACTGCATCCCTCACTCCCACTCATTGACGATTTCACACGGAAATTGCGTCGCTATGAAATACTATGGGTTCTATGACTTCTCCTTCCAAATCGAGTAACGTTTCTATGGAAACGACTGGCTTTTCTTTTGCGATACGAGTATCTCCCTCTCGATGCACTAATCCTTCTTTACTGCATCCCTCACTCCCACTCATTGACGAATTCACAAGGAAATTGCGTCGCTATGAAATACTATGGGTTCTATGACTTCTCCTTCTAAATCGAGTAACTTTTCTATGGAAACGACTGGCTTTTCTTTTGCGATACGAGTATCTCCCTCTCGATGCACTAATCCTTCTTTACTGCATCCCTCACTCCCACTCATTGACGAATTCACACGGAAATTGCGTCGCTATGAAATACTATGGGTTCTATGACTTCTCCTTCTAAATCGGGTAACGTTTCTATGGACACGACAGGATTTTCTTTTGGGATACGACAATCACATTTCCGATCCACTAATCCGTCTTTACTGCATCCCTCACTAATACACATTGACGAATTCATACGGAAATTGCGTCGCTATGAAATACTATGGGTTCTATGACTTCTCCTTCTAAATCGAGTATCGTTTCTATGGAAACGACTGGCTTTTCTTTTGCGATACGAGTATCTCCCTCTCGATGCACTAATCCTTCTTTACTGCATCCCTCCCTCCCACTCATTGACGAATTCACACGGAAATTGCATCGCTATGAAATACTATGGGTTCTATGACTTCTCCTTCTAAATCGAGTAACGTATCTATGGACACGACAGGATTTTCTTTTGGGATACGACAATCACATTTCCAATCCACTAATCCGTCTTTACTGCATCCCTCACTAATACACATTGACGAATTCATACGGAAATTGCGTCGCTATGAAATACTATGGGTTCTATGACTTCTCCTTCTAAATCGAGTAACGTTTCTATGGAAACGACAGGATTTTCTTTTGGGATACGACAATCACATTTCCGATCCACTAATCCGTCTTTACTCCATCCCTCACTAATACACATTGACGAATTCATACGGAAATTGCGTCGCTATGAAATACTATGGGTTCTATGACTTCTCCTTCTAAATCGAGTATCGTTTCTATGGAAACGACTGGCTTTTCTTTTGCGATACGAGTATCTCCCTCTCGATGCACTAATCCTTCTTTACTGCATCCCTCACTCCCACTCATTGACGAATTCACACGGAAATTGCGTCGCTATGAAATACTATGGGTTCTATGACTTCTCCTTCTAAATCGAGTAACGTTTCTATGGAAACGACTGGCTTTTCTTTTGCGATACGAGTATCTTTCTCTCGATGCACTAATCCTTTTTTACTGCATCCCTCACTCCCACTCATTGACGAATTCACACGGAAATTGCGTCGCTATGAAATACTATGGGTTCTAAGACTTCTGCTTCTAAATCGAGTAACGTTTCTATGGACACGACAGGATTTTCTTTTGGGATACGACAATCACATTTCCGATCCACTAATCCGTCTTTACTGCATCCCTCACTAATACACATTGACGAATTCATACGGAAATTGCGTCGCTATGAAATACTATGGCTTCTATGACTTCTCCTTCTAAATCGAGTAACGTTTCTATGGAAACGACAGGATATTCTTTTGGGATACGACAATCACATTTCCGATCCACTAATCCGTCATTACTGCATCCCTCATTAATACACATTGACGAATTCATACGGAAATTGCGTCGCTATGAAATACTATGGGTTCTATGACTTCTCATTCTAAATCGAGTATCGTTTCTATGGAAACGACTGGCTTTTCTTTTGCGATACGAGTATCTCCCTCTCGATGCACTAATCCTTCTTTACTGCATCCCTCACTCCCACTCATTGACGAATTCACACGGAAATTGCGTCGCTATGAATTACTATGGGTTCTATGACTTCTCCTTCTAAATCGAGTAACGTTTCTATGGAAACGACTGGCTTTTCTTTTGCGATACGAGTATCTCCCTCTCGATGCACTAATCCTTCTTTACTGCATCCCTCACTCCCACTCATTGACGAATTCACACGGAAATTGCGTCGCTATGAAATTCTATGGGTTCTATGACTTCTCCTTCTAAATCGAGTAACTTTTCTATGGAAACGACTGGCTTTTCTTTTGCGATACGAGTATCTCCCTCTCGATGCACTAATCCTTCTTTACTGCATCCCTCACTCCCACTCATTGACGAATTCACACGGAAATTGCGTCGCTATGAAATAATATGTGTTCTATGACTTCTCCTTCTAAATCGAGTAACGTTTCTATGGACACGACAAGATTTTCTTTTGGGATACGACAGTCACATTTCCGATCCACATAATCCGTCTTTACTGCATCCCTCACTAATACACATTGACGAATTCGTACGGAAATTGCGTCGCTATGAAATACTATGGGTTCTATGACTCCTTCTTCTAAATCGAGTAACGTTTCTATGGACACGACAGGATTTTCTTTTGGGATACGACAATCACATTTCCGATCCACTAATGCGTCTTTACTGCATCCCTCACTAATACACATTGACGAATTCATACGGAAATTGCGTCGCTATGAAATACTATGGCTTCTATGACCTCTCCTTCTAAATCGAGTAACGTTTCTATGGACACGACAGGATTTTCTTTTGGGATACGACAATCACATTTCCGATCCACTAATCCGTCTTTACTGCATCCCTCACTAATACACATTGACGAATTCATACGGAAATCGCGTCGCTATGAAATACTATGGGTTCTATGACTTCTCCTTCTAAATCAAGTAACGTTTCTATGGAAACAACAGGATTTTCTTTTGGGATACGACAATCACATTTCCGATCCACTAATCCGTCTTTACTGCATCCCTCACTAATACACATTGACGAATTCATACGGAAATTGCGTCGCTATGAAATACTATGGCTTCTATGACTTCTCCTTCTAAATCGAGTAACGTTTCTATGGAAACGACAGGATTTTCTTTTGGGATACGACAATCACATTTCCGATCCACTAATCCGACTTTACTGCATCCCTCACTCCCACTCATTGACGAATTCACACGGAAATTGCGTCGCTATGAAATACAATGGGTTCTATGACTTCTCCTTCTAAATCGAGTAACGTTTCTATGGAAACGACTGGCCTTTCTTTTGCGATACGAGTATCTCCCTCTCGATGCACTAATCCTCCTTTACTGCATCCCTCACTCCCACTCATTGACGAATTCACACGGAAATTGCGTCGCTATGAAATACTATGGGTTCTATGACCTCTCCTTCTAAATCGAGTAACTTTTCTATGGAAACGACTGGCTTTTCTTTTGCGATACGAGTATCTCCCTCTCGATGCACTAATCCTTCTTTACTGCATCCCTCACTCCTACTCATTGACGAATTCACACGGAAATTGCGTCGCTATGAAATACTATGGGTTCTATGACTTCTCCTTCTAAATCGAGTAACGTTTCTATGGACACGACAGGATTTTCTTTTGGGATACGACAATCACATTTCCGATCCACTAATCCGTCTTTACTGCATCCCTCACTAATATACATTGACGAATTCATACGGAAATTGCGTCGCTATGAAATACTATGGCTTCTATGACTTCTCCTTCTAAATCGAGTAACGTTTCTATGGAAACGACTGGCTTTCCTTTTGCGATACTAGTATCTCCCTCTCGATGCACTAATCCTTCTTTACTGCATCCCTCACTCCCACTCATTGACGAATTCACACGGAAATTGCGTCGCTATGAAATACTATGGGTTCTATGACTTCTCCTTCTAAATCGAGTAACGTTTCTATGGACACGACAGTATTTTCTTTTGGGATACGACAATCACATTTCCGATCCACTAATCCGTCTTTACTGCATCCCTCACTAATACACATTAACGAATTCATACGGAAATTGCGTCGCTTTGAAATACTATGGGTTCTATGACTTCTCCTTCTAAATCGAAAATCGTTTCTATGGAAACGACTGGCTTTTCCTTTGCGATACGAGTATCTCCCTCTCGATGCACTAATCCTTCTTTACTGCATCCCTCACTCCCACTCATTGACGAATTCACACGGAAATTGCGTCGCTATGAAATACTATGGGTTCTATGACTTCTCCTTCTAAATCGAGTAACGTTTCTATGGACACGACAGGATTTTCTTTTGGGATACGACAATCACATTTCCGATCCACTAATCCGTCTTTACTGCATCCCTCACTAAAACACATTGAAGAATTCATACGGAAATTGCGTCGCTATGAAATACTATGGGTTCTATGACTTCTCCTTCTAAATCGAGTAACGTTTCTATGGACACGACAGGATTTTCTTTTGGGATACGACAATCACATTTCCGATCCAATAATCCGTCTTTACTGCATCCCTCACTAATACACATCGACGAATTCATACGGAAATTGCGTCGCTATGAAATACTATGGGTTCTATGACTTCTCCTTCTAAATCGAGTAACGTTTCTATGGAAACGACAGGATTTTCTTTTGGGATACGACTATCACATTTCCGATCCACTAATCCGTCTTTACTACATCCCTCACTAATACACATTGACGAATTCATACGGAAATTGCGTCGCTATGAAATACTATGGGTTCTATGACTTCTCCTTCTAAATCGAGTATCGTTTCTATGGAAACGACCGACTTTTCTTTTGCGATACGAGTATCTCCCTCTCGATGCACTAATCCATCTTTACTGCATCCCTCACTCCCACTCATTGACGATTTCACACGGAAATTGCGTCGCTATGAAATACTATGGGTTCTATGACTTCTCCTTCTAAATCGAGTAACGTTTCTATGGAAACGACTGGCTTTTCTTTTGCGATACGAGTATCTCCCTCTCGATGCACTAATCCTTCTTTACTGCATCCCTCACTCCCACTCATTGACGAATTCACAAGGAAATTGCGTCGCTGTGAAATACTATGGGTTCTATGACTTCTCCTTCTAAATCGAGTAACTTTTCTATGGAAACGACTGGCTTTTCTTTTGCGATACGAGTATCTCCCTCTCGATGCACTAATCCTTCTTTACTGCATCCCTCACTCCCACTCATTGACGAATTCACACGGAAATTGCGTCGCTATGAAATACTATGGGTTCTATGACTTCTCCTTCTAAATCGAGTAACGTTTCTATGGACACGACAGGATTTTCTTTTGGGATACGACAATCACATTTCCGATCCACTAATCCGTCTTTACTGCATCCCTCACTAATACACATTGACGAAAATCGTACGGAAATTGCGTCGCTATGAAATACTATGGGTTCTATGACTTCTCCTTCTAAATCGAGTAACGTTTCTATGGACACGACAGGATTTTCTTTTGGGATACGACAATCACATTTCCGATCCACTAATCCGTCTTTACTGCATCCCTCACTAATACACATTGACGAATTCATACGGAAATTGCGTCGCTATGAAATACTATGACTTCTATGACTTCTCCTTCTACATCGAGTAACGTTTCTATGGACACGACAGGATTTTCTTTTGGGATACGACAATCACATTTCCGATCCACTAATCCGTCTTTACTGCATCCCTCACTAATACACATTGACGAATTCATACGGAAATTGCGTCGCTATGAAATACTATGGGTTCTATGACTTCTCCCTCTAAATCGAGTAACGTTTCTATGGAAACGACAGGATTTTCTTTTGGGATACGACAATCACATTTCCGATCCACTAATCCGTCTTTACTGCATCCCTCACTAATACACATTGACGAATTCATACGGAAATTGCGTCGCTATGAAATACTATGAGTTCTATGACTTCTCCTTCTAAATCGAGTAACGTTTCTATGGAAACGACAGGATTTTCTTTTGGGATACGACAATCACATTTCCGATCCACTAATCCGTCTTTACTGCTTCCCTCACTAATACACATTGACGAATTCATACGGAAATTGCGTCGCTATGAAATACTATGGGTTCTATGACTTCTCCTTCTAAATCGAGTAACGTTTCTATGGAAACGACAGGATTTTCTTTTGGGATACGACAATCACATTTCCGATCCACTAATCCGTCTTTACTGTATCCCTCACCAATACACATTGACGAATTCATACGGAAATTGCGTCGCTATGAAATACTATGAGTTCTATGACTTCTCCTTCTAAATCGAGTAACGTTTCTATGGAAACGACAGGATTTTCTTTTCGGATACGACAATCACATTTCCGATCCACTAATCCGTCTTTACTGCATCCCTCACTAATACACATTGACGAACTCATACGGAAATTGCGTCGCTATGAAATACTATGGGTTCTATGACTTCTCCTTCTAAATCGAGTAACGTTTCTATGGACACGACAGGATTTTCTTTTGGGATACGACAATCACATTTCCGATCCACTAATCCGTTTTTACTGCATCCCTCACTAATACACATTGACGAATTCATACGGAAATTGCGTCGCTTTGAAATACTATGGGATCTATGACTTCTGCTTCTAAATCGAGTATCGTTTCTATGGAGACGACTGGCTTTTCTTTTGCTATACGAGTATCTCCCTCTCGATGCACTAATCCTTCTTTACTGCATCCCTCACTCCCACTCATTGACGAATTCACACGGAAATTGCGTCGCTATAAAATACTATGGGTTCTATGACTTCTCCTTGTAAATCGCGTAACGTTTCTATGGAAACGACAGGATTTTCTTTTGGGATACGACAATCACATTTCCGATCCACTAATCCGTCTTTACTGCATCCCTCACTAATACACATTGACGAATTTATACGGAAATTGCGTCGCTATGAAATACTATGGCTTCTATGACTTCTCCTTCTAAATCGAGTATCGTTTCTATGGACACGACAGGATTTTCTTTTGGGATACGACAATCACGTTTCCGATCCACTCATCCGTCTTTACTGCATCCCTCACTAATACACATTGACGAATTCATACGGAAATTGCGTCGCTTTGAAATACTATGGCTTCTATGACTTCTCCTTGTAAATCGAGTATCGTTTCTATGGAAGCGACCGCCTTTTCTTTTGCGATACGAGTATCTCCCTCTCGATCCACTAATCCTCCTTTACTGCATCCCTCACTCCCACTCATTGACGAATTCACACGGAAATTGCGTCGCTATGAAATACTATGGGTTCTATGACTTCTCCTTCTAAATCGAGTAACGTTTCTATGGAAACGACAGGATTTTCTTTTGGGATACGACAATCACATTTCCGATCCACTAATCCATCTTTACTGCATCCCTCACTAATACACATTGACGAATTCATACGGAAATTGCGTCGCTATGAAATACTATGGCTTCTATGACTTCTCCTTATAAATCGAGTAACGTTTCTATGGAAACGACAGGATTTTCTTTTGGGATACGACAATCACATTTCCGATCCACTAATCCGTCTTTACTGCATCCCTCACTAATACACATTGACGAATTCATACGGAAATTGCGTCGCTATGAAATACTATGGGTTCTATGACTTCTCCTTCTAAATCGAGTAACGTTTCTATGGAAACGACAGGATTTTCTTTTGGGATACGACAATCACATTTCCGATCCACTAATCCGTCCTTACTGCTTCCCTCACTAATACACATTGACGAATTTATACGGAAATTGCGTCGCTATGAAATACTATGGGTTCTATGACTTCTCCTTCTAAATCGAGTAACGTTTCTATGGAAACGACAGGATTTTCTTTTGGGATACGACAATCACATTTCCGATCCACTAATCCGTCTTTACTGCATCCCTCACTAATACACATTGACGAATTCATACGGAAATTGCGTCGCTATGAAATACTATGAGTTCTATGACTTCTCCTTCTAAATCGAGTAACGTTTCTATGGAAACGACAGGATTTTCTTTTGGGATGCGACAATCACAATTCCGATCCACTAATCCGTCTTTACTGCATCCCTCACTAATACACATTGACGAATTCACACGGATTTGCGTCGCTATGAAATACTATGGGTTCTATGACTTCTCCTTCTAAATCGAGTAACGTTTCTATGGACACGACAGGATTTTCTTTTGGGATACGACAATCACATTTCCGATCCACTAATCCGTCTTTACTGCATCCCTCAGTAATACACATTGACGAATTCATACGGAAATTGCGTCCCTTTGAAAAACTATGGGTTCTATGACTTCTCCTTCTAAATCGAGTATCGTTTCTATGGAAACGACTGGCTTATCTTTTGCGATACGAGTATCTCCCTCCCGATGCACTAATCCTTCTTTACTGCATCCCTCACTCCCACTCATTGACGAATTCACACGGAAATTGCGTCGCTATGAAATACTATGGGGTCTATGACTTCTCCTTGTAAATCGAGTAACGTTTCTATGGAAAAGACAGGATTTTCTTTTGGGTTACGACAATCACATTTCCGATCCACTAATCCGTCTTTACTGCATCCCTCACTAATACACATTGACGAATTCATACGGAAATTGCGTCGCTATGAAATACTATGGGTTCTATGACTTCTCCTTCTAAATCGAGTAACGTTTCTATGGACACGACAGGATTTTTTTTTTGGGATACGACAATCACATTTCCGATCCACTAATCCGTCTTTACTGCATCCCTCACTAATACACATTGACGAATTCATACGGAAATTGCGTCGATTTGAAATACTATGGGTTCTATGACATCTCCTTCTAAATCGAGTATCGTTTCTATGGAAACGACTGGCTTTTCTTTTGCGATACGAGTATCTCCCTCTCGATCCACTAATCCTCCTTTACTGCATCCCTCACTCCCACTCATTGACGAATTCACACGGAAATTGCGTCGCTATGAAATACTATGGGTTCTATGACTTCTCCTTCTAAATCGAGTAACGTTTCTTTGGAAACGACAGGATTTTCTTTTGGGATACGACAATCACATTTCCGATCCACTAATCCGTCTTTACTGCATCCCTCACTAATACACATTGACGAATTCATACGGAAATTGCGTCGCTATGAAATACTATGGCTTCTATGACTTCTCCTTCTCAATCGAGTATCGTTCCTATGGACACGACAGGATTTTCTTTTGGGATACGACAATCACATTTCCGATCCACTAATCCGTCTTTACTGCATCCCTCACTAATACACATTGACGAATTCATACGGAAATTGCGTCGCTGTGAAATACTATGGGTTCTATGACTTCTCCTTCTAAATCGAGTATCGTTTCTATGGAAACGACTGGCTTTTCTTTTGCGATACGAGTATCTCCCTCTCGATGCACTAATCCTTCTTTACTGCATCCCTCACTCCCACTCATTGACGAATACACACGGAAATTGCGTCGCTATGAAATACTATGGGTTCTATGACTTCTCCTTCTAAATCGAGTAACGTTTCTATGGACACGACAGGATTTTCTTTTGGGATACGACAATCACATTTCCGATCCACTAATCCGTCTTTACTGCATCCCTCACTAATACACATTGACGAATTCTTACGGAAATTGCGTCGCTATGAAATACTATGGGTTCTATGACTTCTCCTTCTAAATCGAGTAACGTTTCTATGGAATCGACAGGAATTTCTTTTGGGATACGACAATCACATTTCCGATCCACTAATCCGTCTTTAATGCATCCCTCACTAATACACATTGACGAATTCATACGGAAATTGCGTCGCTATGAAATACTATTGGTTCTATGACTTCTCCTTCTAAATCGAGTAACGTTTCCATGGAAACGACAGGATTTTCTTTTGGGATACGACAATCACATTTCCGATCCACTAATCCGTCTTTACTGCATCCCTCACTAATACACATTGACGAATTCATACGGAAATTGCGTCGCTATGAAATACTATGGGTTCTATGACTTCTCCTTCTAAATCGAGTAACGTTTCTATGGACACGACAGGATTTTCTTTTGGGATACGACAATCACATTTCCGATCCACTAATCCGTCTTTACTGCATCCCTCACTATTCCACACATTGACGAATTCATACGGAAATTGCGTCGCTTTGAAATACTATGGGTTCTATGACTTCTCCTTCTAAATCGAGTATCGTTTCTATGAAAACGACTGGCTTTTCTTTTGCGATACGAGTATCTCCCTCTCGATGCACTAATCCTTCTTTACTGCATCCCTCACTCCCACTCATTGACGAATTCACACGGAAATTGCGTCGCTATGAAATACTATGGGTTCTATGACTTCTCCTTCTAAATCGAGTAACGTTTCTATGGAAACGACAGGATTTTCTTTTGGGATACGCCAATCACATTTCCGATCCACTAATCTGTCTTTACTGCATCCCTCACTAATACACATTGACGAATTCATACGGAAATTGCGTCGCCATGAAATACTATGCGTTCTATGACTTCTCCTTCTAAATGGAGTAACGTTTCTATGGAAACGAAAGGATTTTCTTTTGGGATACGACAATCACATTTCCGATCCACTAATCCGTCTTTATTGCATCCCTCACTAATACACATAGAAGAATTCATACGGAAATTGCGTCGCTATGAAATACTATGGCTTCTATGACTTCTCCTTCTAAATCGAGTAACGTTTCTATGGACACGACAGGATTTTCTTTTGGGATACGACAATCACATTTCCGATCCACTAATCCGTCTTTACTGCATCCCTCACTAATACACATTGACGAATTCATACGGAAATTGCGTCGCCATGAAATACTATGGGTTCTATGACTTCTCCTTCTAAATCGAGTATCGTTTCTATGGAAACGACTGGCTTTTCTTTTGCGATACGAGTATCTCCCTCTCGATGCACTAATCCTACTTTACTGCATCCCTCACTCCCACTCATTGACGAATTCACACGGAAATTGCGTCGCCATGAAATACTATGGTTCTATGACTTCTCCTTCTAAATCGATTAACGTTTCTATGGACACGACAGGATTTTCTTTTGGGATACGACAATCACATTTCCGATCCACTAATCCGTCTTTACTGCATCCCTCACTAATACACATTGACGAATTCATACGGAAATTGCGTCGCTTTGGAATACTATGGGTTCTATGACTTCTCCTTCTAAATCGAGTATCGTTTCTATGGAATCGACTGGCTTTTCTTTTGCGATACGAGTATCTCCCTCTCGATGCACTAATCCTTCTTTACTGCTTCCCTCACTCCCACTCATTGACGAATTCACACGGAAATTGCGTCGCTATGAAATACTATGGGTTCTATGACTTCTCCTTCCAAATCGAGTAACGTTTCTATGGATACGACAGGATTTTCTTGTGGGATACGACAATCACATTTCCGATCCACTAATCCGTCTTTACTGCATCCCTCACTAATACACATTGACGAATTCATACGGAAATTGCGTCGCTATGAAATACTATGGCTTCTATGACTTCTCCTCCTAAATCGAGTAACGTTTCTATGGACACGACAGGATTTTCTTTTGGGATACGACAATCACATTTCCGATCCACTAATCCGTCTTTACTGCATCCCTCACTAATACACATTGACGAATTCATATGGAAATTGCGTCGCTATGAAATACTATGGGTTCCATGACTTCTCCTTCTAAATCGAGTAACGTTTCTATGGACAAGACAGGATTTTCTCTTGGGATACGACAATCACATTTCCGATCCACTAATCCGTCTTTACTGCATCCCTCACTAATACACATTGACGAATTCATACGGAAATTGCGTCGCTTTGAAATACTATGGGTTCTATGACTTCTCCTTCTAAATCGAGTATCGTTTCTATGGAAACGACTGGCTTTTCTTTTGCGATACGAGTATCTCCCTCTCGATGCACTAATCCTTCTTTACTGCATCCCTCACTCCCACTCATTGACGAATTCACACGGAAATTGCGTCGCTATGAAATACTATGGGTTCTATGACTTCACCTTCTAAATCGAGTAACGTTTCTATGGACACGACAGGATATTCTTTTGGGATACGACAATCACATTTCCGATCCAATAATCCGTCTTTACTGCATCCCTCACTAATACACATTCACGAATTCATACGGAAATTGCGTCGCTATGAAATACTATGGGTTCTATGACTTCTCCTTCTAAATCGAGTAACGTTTCTATGGAAACGACAGGATTTTCTTTTGGGATACGACAATCACATTTCCGATCCACTAATCCGTCTTTACTGCATCCCTCACTAATACACATTGACGAATTCATACGGAAATTGCGTCGCTATGAAATACTATGGGTTCTATGACTTCTCCTTCTAAATCGTGTAACGTTTCTATGGAAACGACAGGATTTTCTTTTGGGATACGACAATCACATTTCCGATCCACTAATCCGTCTTTACTGCATCCCTCACTAATACACATTGACGAATTCATACGGAAATTGCGTCGCTATGAAATACTATGGGTTCTATGACTTCTCCTTCTAAATCGAGTATCGTTTCTATGGAAACGACTGGCTTTTCTTTTGCGATACGAGTATCTCCCTCTCGATGCACTAATCCTTCTTTACTGCATCCCTCACTCCCACTCATTGACGAATTCACACGGAAATTGCGTCGCTATGAAATACTATGGGTTCTATGACTTCTCCTTCTAAATCGAGTAACGTTTCTATGGAAACGACTGGCTTTTCTTTTGCGATACGAGTATCTTTCTCTCGATGCACTAATCCTTTTTTACTGCATAACTCACTCCCACTCATTGACGAATTCACACGGAAATTGCGTCGCTATGAAATACTATGGGTTCTAAGACTTCTGCTTCTAAATCGAGTAAAGTTTCTATGGACACGACAGGATTTTCTTTTGGGATACGACAATCACATTTCCGATCCACTAATCCGTCTTTACTGCATCCCTCACTAATACACATTGACGAATTCATACGGAAATTGCGTCGCTATGAAATACTATGGCTTCTATGACTTCTCCTTCTAAATCGAGTAACGTTTCTATGGAAACGACAGGATTTTCTTTTGGGATACGACAATCACATTTCCGATCCACTAATCCGTCTTTACTGCATCCCTCACTAATACACATTGACGAATTCATACGGAAATTGCGTCGCTATGAATTACTATGGCTTCTATGACTTCTCCTCCTAAATCGAGTAACGTTACTATGGAAACGACAGGATTTTCTTTTGGGATACGACAATCACATTTCCGATCCACTAATCCGTCTTTACTGCTTACCTCACTAATGCACATTGACGAATTCATACGGAAATTGCGTCGCCATGAAATACTATGCGTTCTATGACTTCTCCTTCTAAATCGAGTAACGTTTCTATGGAAACGACAGGATTTTCTTTTGGGATACGACAATCACATTTCCGATCCACTAATCCGTCTTTACTGCATCCCTCACTAATACACATAGAAGAATTCATACGGAAATTGCGTCGCTATGAAATACTATGGCTTCTACGACTTCTCCTTCTAAATCGAGTAACGTTTCTATGGACACGACAGGATTTTCTTTTGGGATACGACAATCACATTTCCGATCCACTAATCCGTCTTTACTGCATCCCTCACTCCCACTCATTGACGAATTCACACGGAAATTGCTTCGCTATGAAATACTATGGGTTCTATGACTTCTCCTTCTAAATCGAGTAACGTTTCTATGGAAACGACAGGATTTTCTTTTGGGATACGACAATCACATTTCCGATCCACTAATCCGTCTTTACTGCATCCCTCACTAATACACATTGACGAATTCATACGGAAATTGCGTCGCTTTGAAATACTATGGGTTCTATGACTTCTCCTTCTAAATCGAGTATCGTTTCTATGGAAACGACTGGCTTTTCTTTTGCGATACGAGTATCTCCCTCTCGATGCACTAATCCTTCTTTACTGCATCCCTCACTCCCACTCATTGACGAATTCACACGGAAATTGCGTCGCTATGAAATACTATGGGTTCTATGACTTCTCCTTCTAAATCGAGTAACGTTTCTATGGACACGACAAGATTTTCTTTTGGGATACGACAATCACATTTCCGATCCAATAATCCGTCTTCACTGCATCCCTCACTAATACACATTGACGAATTCATACGGAAATTGCGTCGCTATGAAATACTATGGGTTCTATGACTTCTCCTTCTAAATCGTGTAACGTTTCTATGGAAACGACAGGATTTTCTTTTGGGATACGACAATCACATTTCCGATCCACTAATCCGTCTTTACTGCATCCCTCACTAATACACATTGACGAATTCATACGGAAATTGCGTCGCTATGAAATACTATGGGTTCTATGACTTCTCCTTCTAAATCGTGTAACGTTTCTATGGAAACGACAGGATTTTCTTTTGGGATACGACAATCACATTTCCGATCCACTAATCCGTCTTTACTGCATCCCTCACTAATACACATTGACGAATTCATACGGAAATTGCGTCGCTATGAAATACTGTGGGTTCTATGACTTCTCCTTCTAAATCGTGTAACGTTTCTATGGACACGACAGGATTTTCTTTTGGGATACGACAATCACATTTCCGATCCACTAATCCGTCTTTACTGCATCCCTCACTCCCACTCATTGACGAATTCACACGGAAATTGCTTCGCTATGAAATACTATGGGTTCTATGACTTCTCCTTCTAAATCGAGTAACGTTTCTATGGAAACGACAGGATTTTCTTTTGGGATACGACAATCACATTTCCGATCCACTAATCCGTCTTTACTGCATCCCTCACTAATACACATTGACGAATTCATATGGAAATTGCGTCGCTATGAAATACTATGGGTTCCATGACTTCTCCTTCTAAATCGAGTAACGTTTCTATGGACAAGACAGGATTTTCTCTTGGGATACGACAATCACATTTCCGATCCACTAATCCGTCTTTACTGCATCCCTCACTAATACACATTGACGAATTCATACGGAAATAACGTCGCTTTGAAATACTATGGGTTCTATGACTTCTCCTTCTAAATCGAGTATCGTTTCTATGGAAACGACTGGCTTTTCTTTTGCGATACGAGTATCTCCCTCTCGATGCACTAATCCTTCTTTACTGCATCCCTCACTCCCACTCATTGACGAATTCACACGGAAATTGCGTCGCTATGAAATACTATGGGTTCTATGACTTCTCCTTCTAAATCGAGTAACGTTTCTATGGACACGACAGGATATTCTTTTGGGATACGACAATCACATTTCCGATCCAATAATCCGTCTTTACTGCATCCCTCACTAATACACATTCACGAATTCATACGGAAATTGCGTCGCTATGAAATACTATGGGTTCTATGACTTCTCCTTCTAAATCGAGTAACGTTTCTATGGAAACGACAGGATTTTCTTTTGGGATACGACAATCACATTTCCGATCCACTAATCCGTCTTTACTGCATCCCTCACTAATACACATTGACGAATTCATACGGAAATTGCGTCGCTATGAAATACTATGGGTTCTATGACTTCTCCTTCTAAATCGTGTAACGTTTCTATGGAAACGACAGGATTTTCTTTTGGGATACGACAATCACATTTCCGATCCACTAATCCGTCTTTACTGCATCCCTCACTAATACACATTGACGAATTCATACGGAAATTGCGTCGCTATGAAATACTATGGGTTCTATGACTTCTCCTTCTAAATCGAGTATCGTTTCTATGGAAACGACTGGCTTTTCTTTTGCGATACGAGTATCTCCCTCTCGATGCACTAATCCTTCTTTACTGCATCCCTCACTCCCACTCATTGACGAATTCACACGGAAATTGCGTCGCTATGAAATACTATGGGTTCTATGACTTCTCCTTCTAAATCGAGTAACGTTTTCTATGGAAACGACTGGCTTTTCTTTTGCGATACGAGTATCTTTCTCTCGATGCACTAATCCTTTTTTACTGCATCCCTCACTCCCACTCATTGACGAATTCACACGGAAATTGCGTCGCTATGAAATACTATGGGTTCTAAGACTTCTGCTTCTAAATCGAGTAACGTTTCTATGGACACGACAGGATTTTCTTTTGGGATACGACAATCACATTTCCGATCCACTAATCCGTCTTTACTGCATCCCTCACTAATACACATTGACGAATTCATACGGAAATTGCGTCGCTATGAAATACTATGGGTTCTATGACTTCTCCTTCTAAATCGAGTAACGTTTCTATGGAAACGACAGGATTTTCTTTTGGGATACGACAATCACATTTCCGATCCACTAATCCGTCTTTACTGCATCCCTCACTAATACACATTGACGAATTCATACGGAAATTGCGTCGCTATGAATTACTATGGCTTCTATGACTTCTCCTCCTAAATCGAGTAACGTTTCTATGGACTCGACAGGATTTTCTTTTGGGATACGACAATCACATTTCCGATCCACTAATCCGTCTTTACTGCATACCTCACTAATGCACATTGACGAATTCATACGGAAATTGCGTCGCCATGAAATACTATGCGTTCTATGACTTCTCCTTCTAAATCGAGTAACGTTTCTATGGAAACGACAGGATTTTCTTTTGGGATACGACAATCACATTTCCGATCCACTAATCCGTCTTTACTGCATCCCTCACTAATACACATAGAAGAATTCATACGGAAATTGCGTCGCTATGAAATACTATGGCTTCTACGACTTCTCCTTCTAAATCGAGTAACGTTTCTATGGACACGACAGGATTTTCTTTTGGGATACGACAATCACATTTCCGATCCACTAATCCGTCTTTACTGCATCCCTCACTCCCACTCATTGACGAATTCACACGGAAATTGCTTCGCTATGAAATACTATGGGTTCTATGACTTCTCCTTCTAAATCGAGTAACGTTTCTATGGAAACGACAGGATTTTCTTTTGGGATACGACAATCACATTTCCGATCCACTAATCCGTCTTTACTGCATCCCTCACTAATACACATTGACGAATTCATATGGAAATTGCGTCGCTATGAAATACTATGGGTTCCATGACTTCTCCTTCTAAATCGAGTAACGTTTCTATGGACAAGACAGGATTTTCTCTTGGGATATGACAATCACATTTCCGATCCACTAATCCGTCTTTACTGCATCCCTCACTAATACACATTGACGAATTCATACGGAAATTGCGTCGCTTTGAAATACTATGGGTTCTATGACTTCTCCTTCTAAATCGAGTATCGTTTCTATGGAAACGACTGGCTTTTCTTTTGCGATACGAGTATCTCCCTCTCGATGCACTAATCCTTCTTTACTGCATCCCTCACTCCCACTCATTGACGAATTCACACGGAAATTGCGTCGCTATGAAATACTATGGGTTCTATGACTTCTCCTTCTAAATCGACTAACGTTTCTATGGACACGACAGGATTTTCTTTTGGGATACGACAATCACATTTCCGATCCAATAATCCGTCTTTACTGCATCCCTCACTAATACACATTCACGAATTCATACGGAAATTGCGTCGCTATGAAATACTATGGGTTCTATGACTTCTCCTTCTAAATCGAGTAACGTTTCTATGGAAACGACAGGATTTTCTTTTGGGATACGACAATCACATTTCCGATCCACTAATCCGTCTTTACTGCATCCCTCACTAATACACATTGACGAATTCATACGGAAATTGCGTCGCTATGAAATACTATGGGTTCTATGACTTCTCCTTCTAAATCGTGTAACGTTTCTATGGAAACGACAGGATTTTCTTTTGGGATACGACAATCACATTTCCGATCCACTAATCCGTCTTTACTGCATCCCTCACTAATACACATTGACGAATTCATACGGAAATTGCGTCGCTATGAAATACTATGGGTTCTATGACTTCTCCTTCTAAATCGAGTATCGTTTCTATGGAAACGACTGGCTTTTCTTTTGCGATACGAGTATCTCCCTCTCGATGCACTAATCCTTCTTTACTGCATCCCTCACTCCCACTCATTGACGAATTCACACGGAAATTGCGTCGCTATGAAATACTATGGGTTCTATGACTTCTCCTTCTTAATCGAGTAACGTTTCTATGGAAACGACTGGCTTTTCTTTTGCGATACGAGTATCTCTCTCTCGATGCACTAATCCTTTTTTACTGCATCCCTCACTCCCACTCATTGACGAATTCACACGGAAATTGCGTCGCTATGAAATACTACGGGTTCTAAGACTTCTGCTTCTAAATCGAGTAACGTTTCTATGGACACGACAGGATTTTCTTTTGGGATACGACAATCACATTTCCGATCCACTAATCCGTCTTTACTGCATCCCTCACTAATACACATTGACGAATTCATACGGAAATTGCGTCGCTATGAAATACTATGGGTTCTATGACTTCTCCTTCTAAATCGAGTATCGTTTCTATGGAAACGACTGGCTTTTCTTTTGCGATACGAGTATCTCCCTCTCGATGCACTAATCCTTCTTTACTGCATCCCTCACTCCCACTCATTGACGAATTCACACGGAAATTGCGTCGCTATGAAATACTATGGGTTCTATGACTTCTCCTTCTAAATCGAGTAACGTTTCTATGGAAACGACTGGCTTTTCTTTTGCGATACGAGTATCTCTCTCTCGATGCACTAATCCTTTTTTACTGCATCCCTCACTCCCACTCATTGACGAATTCACACGGAAATTGCGTCGCTATGAAATACTATTGGTTCTAAGACTTCTGCTTCTAAATCGAGTAACGTTTCTATGGACACGACAGGATTTTCTTTTGGGATACGACAATCACATTTCCGATCCACTAATCCGTCTTTACTGCATCCCTCACTAATACACATTGACGAATTCATACGGAAATTGCGTCGCTATGAAATACTATGGGTTCTATGACTTCTCCTTCTAAATCGAGTAACGTTTCTATGGACACGACAGGATTTTCTTTTGGGATACGACAATCACATTTCCGATCCAATAATCCGTCTTTACTGCATCCCTCACTAATACACATTCACGAATTCATACGGAAATTGCGTCGCTATGAAATACTATGGGTTCTATGACTTCTCCTTCTAAATCGAGTAACGTTTCTATGGAAACGACAGGATTTTCTTTTGGGATACGACAATCACATTTCCGATCCACTAATCCGTCTTTACTGCATCCCTCACTAATACACATTGACGAATTCATACGGAAATTGCGTCGCTATGAAATACTATGGGTTCTATGACTTCTCCTTCTAAATCGTGTAACGTTTCTATGGAAACGACAGGATTTTCTTTTGGGATACGACAATCACATTTCCGATCCACTAATCCGTCTTTACTGCATCCCTCACTAATACACATTGACGAATTCATACGGAAATTGCGTCGCTATGAAATACTATGGGTTCTATGACTTCTCCTTCTAAATCGAGTATCGTTTCTATGGAAACGACTGGCTTTTCTTTTGCGATACGAGTATCTCCCTCTCGATGCACTAATCCTTCTTTACTGCATCCCTCACTCCCACTCATTGACGAATTCACACGGAAATTGCGTCGCTATGAAATACTATGGGTTCTATGACTTCTCCTTCTAAATCGACTAACGTTTCTATGGACACGACAGGATTTTCTTTTGGGATACGACAATCACATTTCCGATCCAATAATCCGTCTTTACTGCATCCCTCACTAATACACATTCACGAATTCATACGGAAATTGCGTCGCTATGAAATACTATGGGTTCTATGACTTCTCCTTCTAAATCGAGTAACGTTTCTATGGAAACGACAGGATTTTCTTTTGGGATACGACAATCACATTTCCGATCCACTAATCCGTCTTTACTGCATCCCTCACTAATACACATTGACGAATTCATACGGAAATTGCGTCGCTATGAAATACTATGGGTTCTATGACTTCTCCTTCTAAATCGTGTAACGTTTCTATGGAAACGACAGGATTTTCTTTTGGGATACGACAATCACATTTCCGATCCACTAATCCGTCTTTACTGCATCCCTCACTAATACACATTGACGAATTCATACGGAAATTGCGTCGCTATGAAATACTATGGGTTCTATGACTTCTCCTTCTAAATCGAGTATCGTTTCTATGGAAACGACTGGCTTTTCTTTTGCGATACGAGTATCTCCCTCTCGATGCACTAATCCTTCTTTACTGCATCCCTCACTCCCACTCATTGACGAATTCACACGGAAATTGCGTCGCTATGAAATACTATGGGTTCTATGACTTCTCCTTCTAAATCGAGTAACGTTTCTATGGAAACGACTGGCTTTTCTTTTGCGATACGAGTATCTCTCTCTCGATGCACTAATCCTTTTTTACTGCATCCCTCACTCCCACTCATTGACGAATTCACACGGAAATTGCGTCGCTATGAAATACTATGGGTTCTAAGACTTCTGCTTCTAAATCGAGTAACGTTTCTATGGACACGACAGGATTTTCTTTTGGGATACGACAATCACATTTCCGATCCACTAATGCGTCTTTACTGCATCCCTCACTAATACACATTGACGAATTCATACGGAAATTGCGTCGCTATGAAATACTATGGCTTCTATGACTTCTCCTTCTAAATCGAGTAATGTTTCTATGGAAACGACAGGATTTTCTTTTGGGATACGACAATCACATTTCCGATCCACTAATCCGTCTTTACTGCATCCCTCACTAATACACATTGACGAATTCATACGGAAATTGCGTCGCTATGAAATACTATAACTTCTATGACTTCTCCTTCTACATCGAGTAACGTTTCTATGGACACGACAGGATTTTCTTTTGGATACGACAATCACATTTCCGATCCACTAATCCGTCTTTACTGCATCCCTCACTAATACACATTGACGAATTCATACGGAAATTGCGTCGCTATGAAATACTATGGGTTCTATGACTTCTCCCTCTAAATCGAGTAACGTTTCTATGGAAACGACAGGATTTTCTTTTGGGATACGACAATCACATTTCCGATCCACTAATCCGTCTTTACTGCATCCCTCACTAATACACATTGACGAATTCATACGGAAATTGCGTCGCTATGAAATACTATGAGTTCTATGACTTCTCCTTCTAAATCGAGTAACGTTTCTATGGAAACGACAGGATTTTCTTTTGGGATACGACAATCACATTTCCGATCCACTAATCCGTCTTTACTGCTTCCCTCACTAATACACATTGACGAATTCATAACGGAAATTGCGTCGCTATGAAATACTATGGGTTCTATGACTTCTCCTTCTAAATCGAGTAACGTTTCTATGGAAACGACAGGATTTTCTTTTGGGATACGACAATCACATTTCCGATCCACTAATCCGTCTTTACTGTATCCCTCACCAATACACATTGACGAATTCATACGGAAATTGCGTCGCTATGAAATACTATGAGTTCTATGACTTCTCCTTCTAAATCGAGTAACGTTTCTATGGAAACGACAGGATTTTCTGTTCGGATACGACAATCACATTTCCGATCCACTAATCCGTCTTTACTGCATCCCTCACTAATACACATTGACGAACTCATACGGAAATTGCGTCGCTATGAAATACTATGGGTTCTATGACTTCTCCTTCTAAATCGAGTAACGTTTCTATGGACACGACAGGATTTTCTTTTGGGATACGACAATCACATTTCCGATCCACTAATCCGTTTTTACTGCATCCCTCACTAATACACATTGACGAATTCATACGGAAATTGCGTCGCTTTGAAATACTATGGGATCTATGACTTCTCCTTCTAAATCGAGTATCGTTTCTATGGAGACGACTGGCTTTTCTTTTGCTATACGAGTATCTCCCTCTCGATGCACTAATCCTTCTTTACTGCATCCCTCACTCCCACTCATTGACGAATTCACACGGAAATTGCGTCGCTATAAAATACTATGGGTTCTATGACTTCTCCTTGTAAATCGCGTAACGTTTCTATGGAAACGACAGGATTTTCTTTTGGGATACGACAATCACATTTCCGATCCACTAATCCGTCTTTACTGCATCCCTCACTAATACACATTGACGAATTTATACGGAAATTGCGTCGCTATGAAATACTATGGCTTCTATGACTTCTCCTTCTAAATCGAGTATCGTTTCTATGGACACGACAGGATTTTCTTTTGGGATACGACAATCACGTTTCCGATCCACTAATCCGTCTTTACTGCATCCCTCACTAATACACATTGACGAATTCATACGGAAATTGCGTCGCTTTGAAATACTATAGCTTCTATGACTTCTCCTTCTAAATCGAGTATCGTTTCTATGGAAACGACCGCCTTTTCTTTTGCGATACGAGTATCTCCCTCTCGATCCACTAATCCTCCTTTACTGCATCCCTCACTCCCACTCATTGACGAATTCACACGGAAATTGCGTCGCTATGAAATACTATGGGTTCTATGACTTCTCCTTCTAAATCGAGTAACGTTTCTATGGAAACGACAGGATTTTCTTTTGGGATACGACAATCACATTTCCGATCCACTAATCCATCTTTACTGCATCCCTCACTAATACACATTGACGAATTCATACGGAAATTGCGTCGCTATGAAATACTATGGCTTCTATGACTTCTCCTTATAAATCGAGTAACGTTTCTATGGAAACGACAGGATTTTCTTTTGGGATACGACAATCACATTTCCGATCCACTAATCCGTCTTTACTGCATCCCTCACTAATACACATTGACGAATTCATACGGAAATTGCGTCGCTATGAAATACTATGGGTTCTATGACTTCTCCTTCTAAATCGAGTAACGTTTCTATGGAAACGACAGGATTTTCTTTTGGGATACGACAATCACATTTCCGATCCACTAATCCGTCCTTACTGCTTCCCTCACTAATACACATTGACGAATTTATACGGAAATTGCGTCGCTATGAAATACTATGGGTTCTATGACTTCTCCTTCTAAATCGAGTAACGTTTCTATGGAAACGACAGGATTTTCTTTTGGGATACGACAATCACATTTCCGATCCACTAATCCGTCTTTACTGCATCCCTCACTAATACACATTGACGAATTCATACGGAAATTGCGTCGCTATGAAATACTATGAGTTCTATGACTTCTCCTTCTAAATCGAGTAACGTTTCTATGGAAACGACAGGATTTTCTTTTGGGATGCGACAATCACAATTCCGATCCACTAATCCGTCTTTACTGCATCCCTCACTAATACACATTGACGAATTCACACGGATTTGCGTCGCTATGAAATACTATGGGTTCTATGACTTCTCCTTCTAAATCGAGTAACGTTTCTATGGACACGACAGGATTTTCTTTTGGGATACGACAATCACATTTCCGATCCACTAATCCGTCTTTACTGCATCCCTCAGTAATACACATTGACGAATTCATACGGAAATTGCGTCCCTTTGAAATACTATGGGTTCTATGACTTCTCCTTCTAAATCGAGTATCGTTTCTATGGAAACGACTGGCTTATCTTTTGCGATACGAGTATCTCCCTCCCGATGCACTAATCCTTCTTTACTGCATCCCTCACTCCCACTCATTGACGAATTCACACGGAAATTGCGTCGCTATGAAATACTATGGGGTCTATGACTTCTCCTTGTAAATCGAGTAACGTTTCTATGGAAAAGACAGGATTTTCTTTTGGGTTACGACAATCACATTTCCGATCCACTAATCCGTCTTTACTGCAACCCTCACTAATACACATTGACGAATTCATACGGAAATTGCGTCGCTATGAAATACTATGGGTTCTATGACTTCTCCTTCTAAATCGAGTAACGTTTCTATGGACACGACAGGATTTTTTTTTTGGGATACGACAATCACATTTCCGATCCACTAATCCGTCTTTACTGCATCCCTCACTAATACACATTGACGAATTCATACGGAAATTGCGTCGATTTGAAATACTATGGGTTCTATGACATCTCCTTCTAAATCGAGTATCGTTTCTATGGAAACGACTGGCTTTTCTTTTGCGATACGAGTATCTCCCTCTCGATCCACTAATCCTCCTTTACTGCATCCCTCACTCCCACTCATTGACGAATTCACACGGAAATTGCGTCGCTATGAAATACTATGGGTTCTATGACTTCTCCTTCTAAATCGAGTAACGTTTCTTTGGAAACGACAGGATTTTCTTTTGGGATACGACAATCACATTTCCGATCCACTAATCCGTCTTTACTGCATCCCTCACTAATACACATTGACGAATTCATACGGAAATTGCGTCGCTATGAAATACTATGGCTTCTATGACTTCTCCTTCTCAATCGAGTATCGTTCCTATGGACACGACAGGATTTTCTTTTGGGATACGACAATCACATTTCCGATCCACTAATCCGTCTTTACTGCATCCCTCACTAATACACATTGACGAATTCATACGGAAATTGCGTCGCTGTGAAATACTATGGGTTCTATGACTTCTCCTTCTAAATCGAGTATCGTTTCTATGGAAACGACTGGCTTTTCTTTTGCGATACGAGTATCTCCCTCTCGATGCACTAATCCTTCTTTACTGCATCCCTCACTCCCACTCATTGACGAATACACACGGAAATTGCGTCGCTATGAAATACTATGGGTTCTATGACTTCTCCTTCTAAATCGAGTAACGTTTCTATGGACACGACAGGATTTTCTTTTGGGATACGACAATCACATTTCCGATCCACTAATCCGTCTTTACTGCATCCCTCACTAATACACATTGACGAATTCTTACGGAAATTGCGTCGCTATGAAATACTATGGGTTCTATGACTTCTCCTTCTAAATCGAGTAACGTTTCTATGGAATCGACAGGAATTTCTTTTGGGATACGACAATCACATTTCCGATCCACTAATCCGTCTTTAATGCATCCCTCACTAATACACATTGACGAATTCATACGGAAATTGCGTCGCTATGAAATACTATTGGTTCTATGACTTCTCCTTCTAAATCGAGTAACGTTTCCATGGAAACGACAGGATTTTCTTTTGGGATACGACAATCACATTTCCGATCCACTAATCCGTCTTTACTGCATCCCTCACTAATACACATTGACGAATTCATACGGAAATTGCGTCGCTATGAAATACTATGGGTTCTATGACTTCTCCTTCTAAATCGAGTAACGTTTCTATGGACACGACAGGATTTTCTTTTGGGATACGACAATCACATTTCCGATCCACTAATCCGTCTTTACTGCATCCCTCACTATTCCACACATTGACGAATTCATACGGAAATTGCGTCGCTTTGAAATACTATGGGTTCTATGACTTCTCCTTCTAAATCGAGTATCGTTTCTATGAAAACGACTGGCTTTTCTTTTGCGATACGAGTATCTCCCTCTCGATGCACTAATCCTTCTTTACTGCATCCCTCACTCCCACTCATTGACGAATTCACACGGAAATTGCGTCGCTATGAAATACTATGGGTTCTATGACTTCTCCTTCTAAATCGAGTAACGTTTCTATGGAAACGACAGGATTTTCTTTTGGGATACGCCAATCACATTTCCGATCCACTAATCCGTCTTTACTGCATCCCTCACTAATACACATTGACGAATTCATACGGAAATTGCGTCGCCATGAAATACTATGCGTTCTATGACTTCTCCTTCTAAATGGAGTAACGTTTCTATGGAAACGAAAGGATTTTCTTTTGGGATACGACAATCACATTTCCGATCCACTAATCCGTCTTTATTGCATCCCTCACTAATACACATAGAAGAATTCATACGGAAATTGCGTCGCTATGAAATACTATGGCTTCTATGACTTCTCCTTCTAAATCGAGTAACGTTTCTATGGACACGACAGGATTTTCTTTTGGGATACGACAATCACATTTCCGATCCACTAATCCGTCTTTACTGCATCCCTCACTAATACACATTGACGAATTCATACGGAAATTGCGTCGCCATGAAATACTATGGGTTCCATGACTTCTCCTTCTAAATCGAGTATCGTTTCTATGGAAACGACTGGCTTTTCTTTTGCGATACGAGTATCTCCCTCTCGATGCACTAATCCTACTTTACTGCATCCCTCACTCCCACTCATTGACGAATTCACACGGAAATTGCGTCGCCATGATATACTATGGTTCTATGACTTCTCCTTCTAAATCGATTAACGTTTCTATGGACACGACAGGATTTTCTTTTGGGATACGACAATCACATTTCCGATCCACTAATCCGTCTTTACTGCATCCCTCACTAATACACATTGACGAATTCATACGGAAATTGCGTCGCTTTGAAATACTATGGGTTCTATGACTTCTCCTTCTAAATCGAGTATCGTTTCTATGGAATCGACTGGCTTTTCTTTTGCGATACGAGTATCTCCCTCTCGATGCACTAATCCTTCTTTACTGCTTCCCTCACTCCCACTCATTGACGAATTCACACGGAAATTGCGTCGCTATGAAATACTATGGGTTCTATGACTTCTCCTTCCAAATCGAGTAACGTTTCTATGGATACGACAGGATTTTCTTGTGGGATACGACAATCACATTTCCGATCCACTAATCCGTCTTTACTGCATCCCTCACTAATACACATTGACGAATTCATACGGAAATTGCGTCGCTATGAAATACTATGGCTTCTATGACTTCTCCTCCTAAATCGAGTAACGTTTCTATGGACACGACAGGATTTTCTTTTGGGATACGACAATCACATTTCCGATCCACTAATCCGTCTTTACTGCATCCCTCACTAATACACATTGACGAATTCATATGGAAATTGCGTCGCTATGAAATACTATGGGTTCCATGACTTCTCCTTCTAAATCGAGTAACGTTTCTATGGACAAGACAGGATTTTCTCTTGGGATACGACAATCACATTTCCGATCCACTAATCCGTCTTTACTGCATCCCTCACTAATACACATTGACGAATTCATACGGAAATTGCGTCGCTTTGAAATACTATGGGTTCTATGACTTCTCCTTCTAAATCGAGTATCGTTTCTATGGAAACGACTGGCTTTTCTTTTGCGATACGAGTATCTCCCTCTCGATGCACTAATCCTTCTTTACTGCATCCCTCACTCCCACTCATTGACGAATTCACACGGAAATTGCGTCGCTATGAAATACTATGGGTTCTATGACTTCTCCTTCTAAATCGAGTAACGTTTCTATGGACACGACAGGATATTCTTTTGGGATACGACAATCACATTTCCGATCCAATAATCCGTCTTTACTGCATCCCTCACTAATACACATTCACGAATTCATACGGAAATTGCGTCGCTATGAAATACTATGGGTTCTATGACTTCTCCTTCTAAATCGAGTAACGTTTCTATGGAAACGACAGGATTTTCTTTTGGGATACGACAATCACATTTCCGATCCACTAATCCGTCTTTACTGCATCCCTCACTAATACACATTGACGAATTCATACGGAAATTGCGTCGCTATGAAATACTATGGGTTCTATGACTTCTCCTTCTAAATCGTGTAACGTTTCTATGGAAACGACAGGATTTTCTTTTGGGATACGACAATCACATTTCCGATCCACTAATCCGTCTTTACTGCATCCCTCACTAATACACATTGACGAATTCATACGGAAATTGCGTCGCTATGAAATACTATGGGTTCTATGACTTCTCCTTCTAAATCGAGTATCGTTTCTATGGAAACGACTGGCTTTTCTTTTGCGATACGAGTATCTCCCTCTCGATGCACTAATCCTTCTTTACTGCATCCCTCACTCCCACTCATTGACGAATTCACACGGAAATTGCGTCGCTATGAAATACTATGGGTTCTATGACTTCTCCTTCTAAATCGAGTAACGTTTCTATGGAAACGACTGGCTTTTCTTTTGCGATACGAGTATCTTTCTCTCGATGCACTAATCCTTTTTTACTGCATAACTCACTCCCACTCATTGACGAATTCACACGGAAATTGCGTCGCTATGAAATACTATGGGTTCTAAGACTTCTGCTTCTAAATCGAGTAAAGTTTCTATGGACACGACAGGATTTTCTTTTGGGATACGACAATCACATTTCCGATCCACTAATCCGTCTTTACTGCATCCCTCACTAATACACATTGACGAATTCATACGGAAATTGCGTCGCTATGAAATACTATGGCTTCTATGACTTCTCCTTCTAAATCGAGTAACGTTTCTATGGAAACGACAGGATTTTCTTTTGGGATACGACAATCACATTTCCGATCCACTAATCCGTCTTTACTGCATCCCTCACTAATACACATTGACGAATTCATACGGAAATTGCGTCGCTATGAATTACTATGGCTTCTATGACTTCTCCTCCTAAATCGAGTAACGTTACTATGGAAACGACAGGATTTTCTTTTGGGATACGACAATCACATTTCCGATCCACTAATCCGTCTTTACTGCTTACCTCACTAATGCACATTGACGAATTCATACGGAAATTGCGTCGCCATGAAATACTATGCGTTCTATGACTTCTCCTTCTAAATCGAGTAACGTTTCTATGGAAACGACAGGATTTTCTTTTGGGATACGACAATCACATTTCCGATCCACTAATCCGTCTTTACTGCATCCCTCACTAATACACATAGAAGAATTCATACGGAAATTGCGTCGCTATGAAATACTATGGCTTCTACGACTTCTCCTTCTAAATCGAGTAACGTTTCTATGGACACGACAGGATTTTCTTTTGGGATACGACAATCACATTTCCGATCCACTAATCCGTCTTTACTGCATCCCTCACTCCCACTCATTGACGAATTCACACGGAAATTGCTTCGCTATGAAATACTATGGGTTCTATGACTTCTCCTTCTAAATCGAGTAACGTTTCTATGGAAACGACAGGATTTTCTTTTGGGATACGACAATCACATTTCCGATCCACTAATCCGTCTTTACTGCATCCCTCACTAATACACATTGACGAATTCATACGGAAATTGCGTCGCTTTGAAATACTATGGGTTCTATGACTTCTCCTTCTAAATCGAGTATCGTTTCTATGGAAACGACTGGCTTTTCTTTTGCGATACGAGTATCTCCCTCTCGATGCACTAATCCTTCTTTACTGCATCCCTCACTCCCACTCATTGACGAATTCACACGGAAATTGCGTCGCTATGAAATACTATGGGTTCTATGACTTCTCCTTCTAAATCGAGTAACGTTTCTATGGACACGACAGGATTTTCTTTTGGGATACGACAATCACATTTCCGATCCAATAATCCGTCTTTACTGCATCCCTCACTAATACACATTGACGAATTCATACGGAAATTGCGTCGCTATGAAATACTATGGGTTCTATGACTTCTCCTTCTAAATCGTGTAACGTTTCTATGGAAACGACAGGATTTTCTTTTGGGATACGACAATCACATTTCCGATCCACTAATCCGTCTTTACTGCATCCCTCACTAATACACATTGACGAATTCATACGGAAATTGCGTCGCTATGAAATACTATGGGTTCTATGACTTCTCCTTCTAAATCGTGTAACGTTTCTATGGAAACGACAGGATTTTCTTTTGGGATACGACAATCACATTTCCGATCCACTAATCCGTCTTTACTGCATCCCTCACTAATACACATTGACGAATTCATACGGAAATTGCGTCGCTATGAAATACTGTGGGTTCTATGACTTCTCCTTCTAAATCGTGTAACGTTTCTATGGACACGACAGGATTTTCTTTTGGGATACGACAATCACATTTCCGATCCACTAATCCGTCTTTACTGCATCCCTCACTCCCACTCATTGACGAATTCACACGGAAATTGCTTCGCTATGAAATACTATGGGTTCTATGACTTCTCCTTCTAAATCGAGTAACGTTTCTATGGAAACGACAGGATTTTCTTTTGGGATACGACAATCACATTTCCGATCCACTAATCCGTCTTTACTGCATCCCTCACTAATACACATTGACGAATTCATATGGAAATTGCGTCGCTATGAAATACTATGGGTTCCATGACTTCTCCTTCTAAATCGAGTAACGTTTCTATGGACAAGACAGGATTTTCTCTTGGGATACGACAATCACATTTCCGATCCACTAATCCGTCTTTACTGCATCCCTCACTAATACACATTGACGAATTCATACGGAAATTGCGTCGCTTTGAAATACTATGGGTTCTATGACTTCTCCTTCTAAATCGAGTATCGTTTCAATGGAAACGACTGGCTTTTCTTTTGCGATACGAGTATCTCCCTCTCGATGCACTAATCCTTCTTTACTGCATCCCTCACTCCCACTCATTGACGAATTCACACGGAAATTGCGTCGCTATGAAATACTATGGGTTCTATGACTTCTCCTTCTAAATCGAGTAACGTTTCTATGGACACGACAGGATACGACAATCACATTTCCGATCCAATAATCCGTCTTTACTGCATCCCTCACTAATACACATTCACGAATTCATACGGAAATTGCGTCGCTATGAAATACTATGGGTTCTATGACTTCTCCTTCTAAATCGAGTAACGTTTCTATGGAAACGACAGGATTTTCTTTTGGGATACGACAATCACATTTCCGATCCACTAATCCGTCTTTACTGCATCCCTCACTAATACACATTGACGAATTCATACGGAAATTGCGTCGCTATGAAATACTATGGGTTCTATGACTTCTCCTTCTAAATCGTGTAACGTTTCTATGGAAACGACAGGATTTTCTTTTGGGATACGACAATCACATTTCCGATCCACTAATCCGTCTTTACTGCATCCCTCACTAATACACATTGACGAATTCATACGGAAATTGCGTCGCTATGAAATACTATGGGTTCTATGACTTCTCCTTCTAAATCGAGTATCGTTTCTATGGAAACGACTGGCTTTTCTTTTGCGATACGAGTATCTCCCTCTCGATGCACTAATCCTTCTTTACTGCATCCCTCACTCCCACTCATTGACGAATTCACACGGAAATTGCGTCGCTATGAAATACTATGGGTTCTATGACTTCTCCTTCTAAATCGAGTAACGTTTCTATGGAAACGACTGGCTTTTCTTTTGCGATACGAGTATCTTTCTCTCGATGCACTAATCCTTTTTTACTGCATCCCTCACTCCCACTCATTGACGAATTCACACGGAAATTGCGTCGCTATGAAATACTATGGGTTCTAAGACTTCTGCTTCTAAATCGAGTAACGTTTCTATGGACACGACAGGATTTTCTTTTGGGATACGACAATCACATTTCCGATCCACTAATCCGTCTTTACTGCATCCCTCACTAATACACATTGACGAATTCATACGGAAATTGCGTCGCTATGAAATACTATGGCTTCTATGACTTCTCCTTCTAAATCGAGTAACGTTTCTATGGAAACGACAGGATTTTCTTTTGGGATACGACAATCACATTTCCGATCCACTAATCCGTCTTTACTGCATCCCTCACTAATACACATTGACGAATTCATACGGAAATTGCGTCGCTATGAATTACTATGGCTTCTATGACTTCTCCTCCTAAATCGAGTAACGTTACTATGGAAACGACAGGATTTTCTTTTGGGATACGACAATCACATTTCCGATCCACTAATCCGTCTTTACTGCATACCTCACTAATGCACATTGACGAATTCATACGGAAATTGCGTCGCCATGAAATACTATGCGTTCTATGACTTCTCCTTCTAAATCGAGTAACGTTTCTATGGAAACGACAGGATTTTCTTTTGGGATACGACAATCACATTTCCGATCCACTAATCCGTCTTTACTGCATCCCTCACTAATACACATAGAAGAATTCATACGGAAATTGCGTCGCTATGAAATACTATGGCTTCTACGACTTCTCCTTCTAAATCGAGTAACGTTTCTATGGACACGACAGGATTTTCTTTTGGGATACGACAATCACATTTCCGATCCACTAATCCGTCTTTACTGCATCCCTCACTCCCACTCATTGACGAATTCACACGGAAATTGCTTCGCTATGAAATACTATGGGTTCTATGACTTCTCCTTCTAAATCGAGTAACGTTTCTATGGAAACGACAGGATTTTCTTTTGGGATACGACAATCACATTTCCGATCCACTAATCCGTCTTTACTGCATCCCTCACTAATACACATTGACGAATTCATACGGAAATTGCGTCGCTTTGAAATACTATGGGTTCTATGACTTCTCCTTCTAAATCGAGTATCGTTTCTATGGAAACGACTGGCTTTTCTTTTGCGATACGAGTATCTCCCTCTCGATGCACTAATCCTTCTTTACTGCATCCCTCACTCCCACTCATTGACGAATTCACACGGAAATTGCGTCGCTATGAAATACTATGGGTTCTATGACTTCTCCTTCTAAATCGAGTAACGTTTCTATGGACACGACAGGATTTTCTTTTGGGATACGACAATCACATTTCCGATCCAATAATCCGTCTTTACTGCATCCCTCACTAATACACATTGACGAATTCATACGGAAATTGCGTCGCTATGAAATACTATGGGTTCTATGACTTCTCCTTCTAAATCGTGTAACGTTTCTATGGAAACGACAGGATTTTCTTTTGGGATACGACAATCACATTTCCGATCCACTAATCCGTCTTTACTGCATCCCTCACTAATACACATTGACGAATTCATACGGAAATTGCGTCGCTATGAAATACTATGGGTTCTATGACTTCTCCTTCTAAATCGTGTAACGTTTCTATGGAAACGACAGGATTTTCTTTTGGGATACGACAATCACATTTCCGATCCACTAATCCGTCTTTACTGCATCCCTCACTAATACACATTGACGAATTCATACGGAAATTGCGTCGCTATGAAATACTGTGGGTTCTATGACTTCTCCTTCTAAATCGTGTAACGTTTCTATGGACACGACAGGATTTTCTTTTGGGATACGACAATCACATTTCCGATCCACTAATCCGTCTTTACTGCATCCCTCACTCCCACTCATTGACGAATTCACACGGAAATTGCTTCGCTATGAAATACTATGGGTTCTATGACTTCTCCTTCTAAATCGAGTAACGTTTCTATGGAAACGACAGGATTTTCTTTTGGGATACGACAATCACATTTCCGATCCACTAATCCGTCTTTACTGCATCCCTCACTAATACACATTGACGAATTCATATGGAAATTGCGTCGCTATGAAATACTATGGGTTCCATGACTTCTCCTTCTAAATCGAGTAACGTTTCTATGGACAAGACAGGATTTTCTCTTGGGATACGACAATCACATTTCCGATCCACTAATCCGTCTTTACTGCATCCCTCACTAATACACATTGACGAATTCATACGGAAATTGCGTCGCTTTGAAATACTATGGGTTCTATGACTTCTCCTTCTAAATCGAGTATCGTTTCAATGGAAACGACTGGCTTTTCTTTTGCGATACGAGTATCTCCCTCTCGATGCACTAATCCTTCTTTACTGCATCCCTCACTCCCACTCATTGACGAATTCACACGGAAATTGCGTCGCTATGAAATACTATGGGTTCTATGACTTCTCCTTCTAAATCGAGTAACGTTTCTATGGACACGACAGGATACGACAATCACATTTCCGATCCAATAATCCGTCTTTACTGCATCCCTCACTAATACACATTCACGAATTCATACGGAAATTGCGTCGCTATGAAATACTATGGGTTCTATGACTTCTCCTTCTAAATCGAGTAACGTTTCTATGGAAACGACAGGATTTTCTTTTGGGATACGACAATCACATTTCCGATCCACTAATCCGTCTTTACTGCATCCCTCACTAATACACATTGACGAATTCATACGGAAATTGCGTCGCTATGAAATACTATGGGTTCTATGACTTCTCCTTCTAAATCGTGTAACGTTTCTATGGAAACGACAGGATTTTCTTTTGGGATACGACAATCACATTTCCGATCCACTAATCCGTCTTTACTGCATCCCTCACTAATACACATTGACGAATTCATACGGAAATTGCGTCGCTATGAAATACTATGGGTTCTATGACTTCTCCTTCTAAATCGAGTATCGTTTCTATGGAAACGACTGGCTTTTCTTTTGCGATACGAGTATCTCCCTCTCGATGCACTAATCCTTCTTTACTGCATCCCTCACTCCCACTCATTGACGAATTCACACGGAAATTGCGTCGCTATGAAATACTATGGGTTCTATGACTTCTCCTTCTAAATCGAGTAACGTTTCTATGGAAACGACTGGCTTTTCTTTTGCGATACGAGTATCTTTCTCTCGATGCACTAATCCTTTTTTACTGCATCCCTCACTCCCACTCATTGACGAATTCACACGGAAATTGCGTCGCTATGAAATACTATGGGTTCTAAGACTTCTGCTTCTAAATCGAGTAACGTTTCTATGGACACGACAGGATTTTCTTTTGGGATACGACAATCACATTTCCGATCCACTAATCCGTCTTTACTGCATCCCTCACTAATACACATTGACGAATTCATACGGAAATTGCGTCGCTATGAAATACTATGGCTTCTATGACTTCTCCTTCTAAATCGAGTAACGTTTCTATGGAAACGACAGGATTTTCTTTTGGGATACGACAATCACATTTCCGATCCACTAATCCGTCTTTACTGCATCCCTCACTAATACACATTGACGAATTCATACGGAAATTGCGTCGCTATGAATTACTATGGCTTCTATGACTTCTCCTCCTAAATCGAGTAACGTTTCTATGGACTCGACAGGATTTTCTTTTGGGATACGACAATCACATTTCCGATCCACTAATCCGTCTTTACTGCATACCTCACTAATGCACATTGACGAATTCATACGGAAATTGCGTCGCCATGAAATACTATGCGTTCTATGACTTCTCCTTCTAAATCGAGTAACGTTTCTATGGAAACGACAGGATTTTCTTTTGGGATACGACAATCACATTTCCGATCCACTAATCCGTCTTTACTGCATCCCTCACTAATACACATAGAAGAATTCATACGGAAATTGCGTCGCTATGAAATACTATGGCTTCTACGACTTCTCCTTCTAAATCGAGTAACGTTTCTATGGACACGACAGGATTTTCTTTTGGGATACGACAATCACATTTCCGATCCACTAATCCGTCTTTACTGCATCCCTCACTCCCACTCATTGACGAATTCACACGGAAATTGCTTCGCTATGAAATACTATGGGTTCTATGACTTCTCCTTCTAAATCGAGTAACGTTTCTATGGAAACGACAGGATTTTCTTTTGGGATACGACAATCACATTTCCGATCCACTAATCCGTCTTTACTGCATCCCTCACTAATACACATTGAGGAATTCATATGGAAATTGCGTCGCTATGAAATACTATGGGTTCCATGACTTCTCCTTCTAAATCGAGTAACGTTTCTATGGACAAGACAGGATTTTCTCTTGGGATATGACAATCACATTTCCGATCCACTAATCCGTCTTTACTGCATCCCTCACTAATACACATTGACGAATTCATACGGAAATTGCGTCGCTTTGAAATACTATGGGTTCTATGACTTCTCCTTCTAAATCGAGTATCGTTTCTATGGAAACGACTGGCTTTTCTTTTGCGATACGAGTATCTCCCTCTCGATGCACTAATCCTTCTTTACTGCATCCCTCACTCCCACTCATTGACGAATTCACACGGAAATTGCGTCGCTATGAAATACTATGGGTTCTATGACTTCTCCTTCTAAATCGACTAACGTTTCTATGGACACGACAGGATTTTCTTTTGGGATACGACAATCACATTTCCGATCCAATAATCCGTCTTTACTGCATCCCTCACTAATACACATTCACGAATTCATACGGAAATTGCGTCGCTATGAAATACTATGGGTTCTATGACTTCTCCTTCTAAATCGAGTAACGTTTCTATGGAAACGACAGGATTTTCTTTTGGGATACGACAATCACATTTCCGATCCACTAATCCGTCTTTACTGCATCCCTCACTAATACACATTGACGAATTCATACGGAAATTGCGTCGCTATGAAATACTATGGGTTCTATGACTTCTCCTTCTAAATCGTGTAACGTTTCTATGGAAACGACAGGATTTTCTTTTGGGATACGACAATCACATTTCCGATCCACTAATCCGTCTTTACTGCATCCCTCACTAATACACATTGACGAATTCATACGGAAATTGCGTCGCTATGAAATACTATGGGTTCTATGACTTCTCCTTCTAAATCGAGTATCGTTTCTATGGAAACGACTGGCTTTTCTTTTGCGATACGAGTATCTCCCTCTCGATGCACTAATCCTTCTTTACTGCATCCCTCACTCCCACTCATTGACGAATTCACACGGAAATTGCGTCGCTATGAAATACTATGGGTTCTATGACTTCTCCTTCTAAATCGAGTAACGTTTCTATGGAAACGACTGGCTTTTCTTTTGCGATACGAGTATCTCTCTCTCGATGCACTAATCCTTTTTTACTGCATCCCTCACTCCCACTCATTGACGAATTCACACGGAAATTGCGTCGCTATGAAATACTATGGGTTCTAAGACTTCTGCTTCTAAATCGAGTAACGTTTCTATGGACACGACAGGATTTTCTTTTGGGATACGACAATCACATTTCCGATCCACTAATCCGTCTTTACTGCATCCCTCACTAATACACATTGACGAATTCATACGGAAATTGCGTCGCTATGAAATACTATGGGTTCTATGACTTCTCCTTCTAAATCGAGTATCGTTTCTATGGAAACGACTGGCTTTTCTTTTGCGATACGAGTATCTCCCTCTCGATGCACTAATCCTTCTTTACTGCATCCCTCACTCCCACTCATTGACGAATTCACACGGAAATTGCGTCGCTATGAAATACTATGGGTTCTATGACTTCTCCTTCTAAATCGAGTAACGTTTCTATGGAAACGACTGGCTTTTCTTTTGCGATACGAGTATCTCTCTCTCGATGCACTAATCCTTTTTTACTGCATCCCTCACTCCCACTCATTGACGAATTCACACGGAAATTGCGTCGCTATGAAATACTATTGGTTCTAAGACTTCTGCTTCTAAATCGAGTAACGTTTCTATGGACACGACAGGATTTTCTTTTGGGATACGACAATCACATTTCCGATCCACTAATCCGTCTTTACTGCATCCCTCACTAATACACATTGACGAATTGATACGGAAATTGCGTCGCTATGAAATACTATGGGTTCTATGACTTCTCCTTCTAAATCGAGTAACGTTTCTATGGACACGACAGGATTTTCTTTTGGGATACGACAATCACATTTCCGATCCAATAATCCGTCTTTACTGCATCCCTCACTAATACACATTCACGAATTCATACGGAAATTGCGTCGCTATGAAATACTATGGGTTCTATGACTTCTCCTTCTAAATCGAGTAACGTTTCTATGGAAACGACAGGATTTTCTTTTGGGATACGACAATCACATTTCCGATCCACTAATCCGTCTTTACTGCATCCCTCACTAATACACATTGACGAATTCATACGGAAATTGCGTCGCTATGAAATACTATGGGTTCTATGACTTCTCCTTCTAAATCGTGTAACGTTTCTATGGAAACGACAGGATTTTCTTTTGGGATACGACAATCACATTTCCGATCCACTAATCCGTCTTTACTGCATCCCTCACTAATACACATTGACGAATTCATACGGAAATTGCGTCGCTATGAAATACTATGGGTTCTATGACTTCTCCTTCTAAATCGAGTATCGTTTCTATGGAAACGACTGGCTTTTCTTTTGCGATACGAGTATCTCCCTCTCGATGCACTAATCCTTCTTTACTGCATCCCTCACTCCCACTCATTGACGAATTCACACGGAAATTGCGTCGCTATGAAATACTATGGGTTCTATGACTTCTCCTTCTAAATCGACTAACGTTTCTATGGACACGACAGGATTTTCTTTTGGGATACGACAATCACATTTCCGATCCAATAATCCGTCTTTACTGCATCCCTCACTAATACACATTCACGAATTCATACGGAAATTGCGTCGCTATGAAATACTATGGGTTCTATGACTTCTCCTTCTAAATCGAGTAACGTTTCTATGGAAACGACAGGATTTTCTTTTGGGATACGACAATCACATTTCCGATCCACTAATCCGTCTTTACTGCATCCCTCACTAATACACATTGACGAATTCATACGGAAATTGCGTCGCTATGAAATTCTATGGGTTCTATGACTTCTCCTTCTAAATCGTGTAACGTTTCTATGGAAACGACAGGATTTTCTTTTGGGATACGACAATCACATTTCCGATCCACTAATCCGTCTTTACTGCATCCCTCACTAATACACATTGACGAATTCATACGGAAATTGCGTCGCTATGAAATACTATGGGTTCTATGACTTCTCCTTCTAAATCGAGTATCGTTTCTATGGAAACGACTGGCTTTTCTTTTGCGATACGAGTATCTCCCTCTCGATGCACTAATCCTTCTTTACTGCATCCCTCACTCCCACTCATTGACGAATTCACACGGAAATTGCGTCGCTATGAAATACTATGGGTTCTATGACTTCTCCTTCTAAATCGAGTAACGTTTCTATGGAAACGACTGGCTTTTCTTTTGCGATACGAGTATCTCTCTCTCGATGCACTAATCCTTTTTTACTGCATCCCTCACTCCCACTCATTGACGAATTCACACGGAAATTGCGTCGCTATGAAATACTATGGGTTCTAAGACTTCTGCTTCTAAATCGAGTAACGTTTCTATGGACACGACAGGATTTTCTTTTGGGATACGACAATCACATTTCCGATCCACTAATGCGTCTTTACTGCATCCCTCACTAATACACATTGACGAATTCATACGGAAATTGCGTCGCTATGAAATACTATGGGTTCTATGACTTCTCCTTCTAAATCGAGTATCGTTTCTATGGAAACGACTGGCTTTTCTTTTGCGATACGAGTATCTCCCTCTCGATGCACTAATCCTTCTTTACTGCATCCCTCACTCCCACTCATTGACGAATTCACACGGAAATTGCGTCGCTATGAAATACTATGGGTTCTATGACTTCTCCTTCTAAATCGAGTAACGTTTCTATGGAAACGACTGGCTTTTCTTTTGCGATACGAGTATCTCTCTCTCGATGCACTAATCCTTTTTTACTGCATCCCTCACTCCCACTCATTGACGAATTCACACGGAAATTGCGTCGCTATGAAATACTATGGGTTCTAAGACTTCTGCTTCTAAATCGAGTAACGTTTCTATGGACACGACAGGATTTTCTTTTGGGATACGACAATCACATTTCCGATCCACTAATCCGTCTTTACTGCATCCCTCACTAATACACATTCACGAATTCATACGGAAATTGCGTCGCTATGAAATACTATGGGTTCTATGACTTCTCCTTCTAAATCGAGTAACGTTTCTATGGACACGACAGGATTTTCTTTTGGGATACGACAATCACATTTCCGATCCAATAATCCGTCTTTACTGCATCCCTCACTAATACACATTCACGAATTCATACGGAAATTCCGTCGCTATGAAATACTATGGGTTCTATGACTTCTCCTTCTAAATCGAGTAACGTTTCTATGGAAACGACAGGATTTCCTTTTGGGATACGACAATCACATTTCCGATCCACTAATCCGTCTTTACTGCATCCCTCACTAATACACATTGACGAATTCATACGGAAATTGCGTCGCTATGAAATACTATGGGTTCTATGACTTCTCCTTCTAAATCGAGTAACTTTTCTATGGAAACGACTGGCTTTTCATTTGCGATACGAGTATCTCCCTCTCGATGCACTAATCCTTCTTTACTGCATCCCTCACTCCCACTCATTGACGAATTCACACGGTAATTGCGCCGCTATGAAATACTATGGGTTCTATGACTTCTCCTTCTAAATCGAGTAACGTTTCTATGGACACGACAGGATTTTCTTTTGGGATACGACAATCACATTTCCGATCGACTAATCCGTCTATACTGCATCCCTCACTAATACACATTGACGAATTCGTACGGAAATTGCGTCGCTATGAAATACTATGGGTTCTATGACTTCTCCTTCTAAATCGAGTAACGTTTCTATGGACACGACAGGATTTTCTTTTGGGATACGACAATCACATTTCCGATCCACTAATCCGTCTTTACTGCATCCCTCACTAATACACATTGACGAATTCATACGGAAATTGCGTCGCTATGAAATACTATGGCTTCTATGACTTCTCCTTCTAAATCGAGTAACGTTTCTATGGAAACAACAGGATTTTCTTTTGGGATACGACAATTTAATTTCCGATCCACTAATCCTTCTTTGCTGCGTCCCTCACTCCTACTCATTGACGAATTCACACGGAAATTGCTTCGCTATGAAATACTATGGGTTCTATGACTTCTCCTTCTAAATCGAGTAACGTTTCTATGGAAACGACAGGATTTTCTTTTGGGATACGACAATCACATTTCCGATCCACTAATCCGTCTTTACTGCATCCCTCACTAATACACATTGACGAATTCATGTGGAAATTGCGTCGCTATGAAATACTATGGGTTCCATGACTTCTCCTTCTAAATCGAGTAACGTTTCTATGGACAAGACAGGATTCTCTCTTGGGATACGACAATCACATTTCCGATCCACTAATCCGTCTTTACTGCATCCCTCACTAATACACATTGACGAATTCATACGGAAATTGCGTCGCTTTGAAATACTATGGGTTCTATGACTTCTCCTTCTAAATCGAGTATCGTTTCTATGGAAACGACTGGCTTTTCTTTTGCGATACGAGTATCTCCCTCTCGATGCACTAATCCTTCTTTACTGCATCCCTCACTCCCACTCATTGACGAATTCACACGGAAATAGCGTCGCGATGAAATACTATGGGTTCTATGACTTCTCCTTCTAAATCGACTAACGTTTCTATGGACACGACAGGATTTTCTTTATGGATACGACAATCACATTTCCGATCCAATAATCCGTCTTTACTGCATCCCTCACTAATACACATTCACGAATTCATACGGAAATTGCGTCGCTATGAAATACTATGGGTTCTATGACTTCTCCTTCTAAATCGAGTAACGTTTCTATGGAAACGACAGGATTTTCTTTTGGGATACGACAATCACATTTCCGATCCACTAATCCGTCTTTACTGCATCCCTCACTAATACACATTGACGAATTCATACGGAAATTGCGTCGCTATGAAATACTATGGGTTCTATGACTTCTCCTTCTAAATCGTGTAACGTTTCTATGGAAACGACAGGATTTTCTTTTGGGATACGACAATCACATTTCCGATCCACTAATCCGTCTTTACTGCATCCCTCACTAATACACATTGACGAATTCATACGGAAATTGCGTCGCTATGAAATACTATGGGTTCTATGACTTCTCCTTCTAAATCGAGTATCGTTTCTATGGAAACGACTGGCTTTTCTTTTGCGATACGAGTATCTCCCTCTCGATGCACTAATCCTTTTTTACTGCATCCCTCACTCCCACTCATTGACGAATTCACACGGAAATTGCGTCGCTATGAAATACTATGGGTTCTAAGACTTCTGCTTCTAAATCGAGTAACGTTTCTATGGACACGACAGGATTTTCTTTTGGGATACGACAATCACATTTCCGATCCACTAATCCGTCTTTACTGCATCCCTCACTAATACACATTGACGAATTCATACGGAAATTGCGTCGCTATGAAATACTATGGCTTCTATGACTTCTCCTTCTAAATCGAGTAATGTTTCTATGGAAACGACAGGATTTTCTTTTGGGATACGACAATCACATTTCCGATCCACTAATCCGTCTTTACTGCATCCCTCACTAATACACATTCACGAATTCATACGGAAATTGCGTCGCTATGAAATACTATGGGTTCTATGACTTCTCCTTCTAAATCGAGTAACTTTTCTATGGAAACGACTGGCTTTTCATTTGCGATACGAGTATCTCCCTCTCGATGCACTAATCCTTCTTTACTGCATCCCTCACTCCCACTCATTGACGAATTCACACGGAAATTGCGCCGCTATGAAATACTATGGGTTCTATGACTTCTCCTTCTAAATCGAGTAACGTTTCTATGGACACGACAGGATTTTCTTTTGGGATACGACAATCACATTTCCGATCCACTAATCCGTCTATACTGCATCCCTCACTAATACACATTGACGAATTCGTACGGAAATTGCGTCGCTATGAAATACTATGGGTTCTATGACTTCTCCTTCTAAATCGAGTAACGTTTCTATGGAAACAACAGGATTTTCTTTTGGGATACGACAATTTAATTTCCGATCCACTAATCCTTCTTTGCTGCGTCCCTCACTCCTACTCATTGACGAATTCACACGGAAATTGCTTCGCTATGAAATACTATGGGTTCTATGACTTCTCCTTCTAAATCGAGTAACGTTTCTATGGAAACGACAGGAATTTCTTTTGGGATACGACAATCACATTTCCGATCCACTAATCCGTCTTTACTGCATCCCTCACTAATACACATTGACGAATTCATATGGAAATTGCGTCGCTATGAAATACTATGGGTTCCATGACTTCTCCTTCTAAATCGAGTAACGTTTCTATGGACAAGACAGGATTTTCTCTTGGGATACGACAATCACATTTCCGATCCACTAATCCGTCTTTACTGCATCCCTCACTAATACACATTGACGAATTCATACGGAAATTGCGTCGCTTTGAAATACTATGGGTTCTATGACTTCTCCTTCTAAATCGAGTATCGTTTCTATGGAAACGACTGGCTTTTCTTTTGCGATACGAGTATCTCCCTCTCGATGCACTAATCCTTCTTTACTGCATCCCTCACTCCCACTCATTGACGAATTCACACGGAAATTGCGTCGCTATGAAATACTATGGGTTCTATGACTTCTCCTTCTAAATCGACTAACGTTTCTATGGACACGACAGGATTTTCTTTTGGGATACGACAATCACATTTCCGATCCAATAATCCGTCTTTACTGCATCCCTCACTAATACACATTCACGAATTCATACGGAAATTGCGTCGCTATGAAATACTATGGGTTCTATGACTTCTCCTTCTAAATCGAGTAACGTTTCTATGGAAACGACAGGATTTTCTTTTGGGATACGACAATCACATTTCCGATCCACTAATCCGTCTTTACTGCATCCCTCACTAATACACATTGACGAATTCATACGGAAATTGCGTCGCTATGAAATACTATGTGTTCTATGACTTCTCCTTCTAAATCGTGTAACGTTTCTATGGAAACGACAGGATTTTCTTTTGGGATACGACAATCACATTTCCGATCCACTAATCCGTCTTTACTGCATCCCTCACTAATACACATTGACGAATTCATACGGAAATTGCGTCGCTATGAAATACTATGGGTTCTATGACTTCTCCTTCTAAATCGAGTATCGTTTCTATGGAAACGACTGGCTTTTCTTTTGCGATACGAGTATCTCCCTCTCGATGCACTAATCCTTCTTTACTGCATCCCTCACTCCCACTCATTGACGAATTCACACGGAAATTGCGTCGCTATGAAATACTATGGGTTCTATGACTTCTCCTTCTAAATCGAGTAACGTTTCTATGGAAACGACTGGCTTTTCTTTTGCGATACGAGTATCTCTCTCTCGATGCACTAATCCTTTTTTACTGCATCCCTCACTCCCACTCATTGACGAATTCACACGGAAATTGCGTCGCTATGAAATACTATGGGTTCTAAGACTTCTGCTTCTAAATCGAGTAACGTTTCTATGGACACGACAGGATTTTCTTTTGGGATACGACAATCACATTTCCGATCCACTAATCCGTCTTTACTGCATCCCTCACTAATACACATTGACGTATTCATACGGAAATTGCGTCGCTATGAAATACTATGGCTTCTATGACTTCTCCTTCTAAATCGAGTAACGTTTCTATGGAAACGACAGGATTTTCTTTTGGGATACGACAATCACATTTCCGATCCACTAATCCGTCTTTACTGCATCCCTCACTAATACACATTGACGAATTCATACGGAAATTGCGTCGCTATGAAATACTATGGGTTCTATGACTTCTCCTTCTAAATCGAGTAACTTTTCTATGGAAACGACTGGCTTTTCATTTGCGATACGAGTATCTCCCTCTCGATGCACTAATCCTTCTTTACTGCATCCCTCACTCCCACTCATTGACGAATTCACACGGAAATTGCGCCGCTATGAAATACTATGGGTTCTATGACTTCTCCTTCTAAATCGAGAAACGTTTCTATGGACACGACAGGATTTTCTTTTGGGATACGACAATCACATTTCCGATCCACTAATCCGTCTATACTGCATCCCTCACTAATACACATTGACGAATTCGTACGGAAATTGCGTCGCTATGAAATACTATGGGTTCTATGACTTCTCCTTCTAAATCGAGTAACGTTTCTATGGACACGACAGGATTTGCTTTTGGGATACGACAATCACATTTCCGATCCACTAATCCGTCTTTACTGCATCCCTCACTAATACACATTGACGAATTCATACGGAAATTGCGTCGCTATGAAATACTATGGCTTCTATGACTTCTCCTTCTAAATCGAGTAACGTTTCTATGGACACGACAGGATTTTCTTTTGGGATACGACAATCACATTTCCGATCCACTAATCCGTCTTTACTGCATCCCTCACTAATACACATTGACGAATTCATACGGAAATTGCGTCGCTATGAAATACTATGGGTTCTATGACTTCTCCTTCTAAATCGAGTAACGTTTCTATGGAAACGAGAGGATTTTCTTTTGGGATACGACAATCACATTTCCGATCCACTAATCCGTCTTTACTGCATCCCTCACTAATACACATTGACGAATTCATACGGAAATTGCTTCGCTATGAAATACTATGGGTTCTATGACTTCTCCTTCTAAATCGAGTAACGTTTCTATGGACACGACAGGATTTTCTTTTGGGATACGACAATCACATTTTCGATTCACTAATCCGTCTTTACTGCATCTCTCACTAATACACATTGACGAATTCATACGCAAATTGCGTCGCTTTGAAATACTATGGGTTCTATGACTTCTCCATCTAAATCGAGTAACGTTTCTATGGAAACGACAGGATTTTTTTTTGGGATACGACAATCACATTTCCGATCCACTAATCCGTCTTTACTGCATCCCTCACTAATACACATTGACGAATTCATACGGAAATTGCGTCGCTTTGAAATACTATGGGTTCTATGACTTCTCCTTCTAAATCGAGTAACGTTTCTATGGACACGACAGGATGTTCTTTTGGGATACGACATCACATTTCCGATCCACTAATCCGTCTTTACTGCATCCCTCACTAATACACATTGACGAATTCATACGGAAATTGCGTCGCTTTGAAATACTGTGGGTTCTATGACTTCTTTTTCTAAATCGAGTAACGTTTCTATGGACACGACAGGATGTTCTTTTGGGATACGACAATCACATTTCCGATCCACTAATCCGTCTTTACTGCATCCCTCACTAATACACATTGACGAATTCATACGGAAATTGCGTCGCTTTGAAATACTATGGGTTCTATGACGTCTCCTTCTAAATCGAGTATCGTTTCTATGGAAACGACTGGCTTTTCTTTTGCGATACGAGTATCTCCCTCTCGATGCACTAATCCTCCATTACTGCATCCCTCACTCCCACTCATTGACGAATTCACACGGAAATTGCGTCGCTATGAAATACTATGGGTTCTATGACTTCTCCTTCTAAATCGAGTAACGTTTCTATGGAAACGACAGGATGATCTTTTGGGATACGACAATCACATTTCCGATCCACTAATCCGTCTTTACTGCATCCCTCACTAATACAAATTGACGAATTCATACGGAAATTGCGTCGCTATGAAATACTATGGCTTCTATGACTTCTCCTTCTAAATCGAGTATCGTTTCTATGGTCACGACAGGATTTTCTTTTGGGATACGACAATCACATTTCCGATCCACTAATCCGTCTTTACTGCGTCTCTCACTAATACACATTGACGAATTCATACGGAAATTGCGTCGCTTTGAAATACTATGTGTTCTATGACTTCTCCTTCTAAATCGAGTAACGTTTCTATGGAAACGACAGGATTTTCTTTTGGGATACGACAATCACATTTCCGATCCACTAATCCGTCTTTACTGCATCCCTCACTAATACACTTTGACGAATTCATACGGAAATTGCGTCGCTATGAAATACTATGGGTTCTATGACTTCTCCTTCTAAATCGAGTGACGTTTCTATGGAAACGACAGGATTTTCTTTTGGGATACGACAATCACATTTCCGATCCACTAATCCGTCTTTACTGCATCCCTCACTAATACACATTGTCGAATTCATACGGAAATTGCGTCGCTATGAAATACTATGGGTTCTATGACTTCTCCTTCTAAATCGAGTAACGTTTCTATGGACACGACAGGATTTTCTTTTGGGATACGACAATCACATTTCCGATCCACTAATCCGTCTTTACTGCATCCCTCACTAATACACATTGACGAATTCATACGGAAATTGCGTCGCTTTGAAATACTATGGGTTCTATGACTTCTCCTTCTAAATCGAGTATCGTTTCTATGGAAACGACTGGCTTTTCTTTTGCGATACGAGTATCTCCCTCTCGATGCACTAATCCTTCTTTACTGCATCCCTCACTCCCACTCATTGACGAATTCACAAGGAAATTGCGTCGCTATGAAATACCATGGGTTCTATGACTTCTCCTTCTAAATCGAGTAACGTTTCTATGGAAACGACAGGATTTTCTTTTGGGATACGACAATCACATTTCCGATCCACTAATCCGTCTTTACTGCATCCCTCACTAATACACATTGAAGAATTCATACGGAAATTGCGTCGCTATGAAATACTATGGGTTCTATGACTTCTCCTTCTAATTCGAGTAACGTTTCTATGGACACGACAGGATTTCCTTTTGGGATACGACAATCACATTTCCGATCCACTAATCCGTCTTTACTGCATCCCTCACCAATACACATTGACGAATTCATACAGAAATTGCGTCGCCATGAAATACTATGCGTTCTATGACTTCTCCTTCTAAATCGAGTAACGTTTCTATGGAAACGACAGGATTATCTTTTGGGATACGACAATCACATTTCCGATCCACTAATCCGTCTTTACTGCATCCCTCACTAATACACATAGAAGAATTAATACGGAAATTGCGTCGCTATGAAATACTATGGCTTCTATGACTTCTCCTTCTAAATCGAGTAACGTTTCAATGGACACGACAGGATTTTCTTTTGGGATACGACAATCACATTTCCGATCCACTAATCCGTCTTTACTGCATGCCTCACTAATACACATTGACGAATTCATACGGAAACTGCGTCGCTATGAAATACTATGGGTTCTATGACTTCTCCTTCTAAATCGAGTATCGTTTCTATGGAAACGACTGGCTTTTGTTTTGCGATACGAGTATCTCCCTCTCGATGCACTAATCCTACTTTACTGCATCCGTCACTCCCACTCATTGACGAATTCACACGGAAATTGCGTCGCCATGAAATACTATGGGTTCTATGACTTCTCCTTCTAAATCGAGTAACGTTTCTATGGACACGACAGGATTTTCTTTTGGGATACGACAATCACATTTCCGATCCACTAATCCGTCTTTACTGCATCCCTCACTAATACACATTGACGAATTCATACGGAAATTGCGTCGCTTTGAAATACTATGGGTTCTATGACTTCTCCTTCTAAATCGAGTATCGTTTCTATGGAAACGACTGGCTTTTCTTTTGCGATACGAGTATCTCCCTCTCGATGCACTAATCCTTCTTTACTGCATCCCTCACTCCCACTCATTGAGGAATTCACACGGAAATTGCGTCGCTATGAAATACTATGGGTTCTATGACTTCTCCTTCTAAATCGAGTAACGTTTCAATGGACACGACAGGATTTTCTTTTGGGATACGACAATCGCATTTCCGATCCACTAATCCGTCTTTACTGCATCCCTCACTAATACACATTGACGAAATCATACGAAAATTGCGTCGCTATGAAATACTATGGCTTCTATGACTTCTCCTTCTAAATCGAGTAACGTTTCTATGGACACGACAGGATTTTCTTTTGGGATACGACAATCACATTTCCGATCCACTAATCCGTCTTTACTGCATCCCTCACTAATACACATTGACGAATTCATACGGAAATTGCGTCACCATGAAATATTATGCGTTCTATGACTTCTCCTTCTAAATCGAGTAACGTTTCTATGGAAACGACAGGATTTTCTTTTGGGATACGACAATCACATTTCCGGTCCACTAATCCGTCTTTACTGCATCCCTCACTAATACACATAGAAGAATTCATACGGAAATTGCGTCGCTATGAAATACTATGGCTTCTATGACTTCTCCTTCTAAATCGAGTAACGTTTCTATGGACACGACAGGATTTTCTTTTGGGATACGACAATCACATTTCCGATCCACTAATCCGTCTTTACTGCATCCCTCACTAATACACATTGACGAATTCATACGGAAATTGCGTCGCTTTGAAATACTATGGGTTCTATGACTTCTCCTTCTAAATCGAGTATCGTTTCTATGGAAACGACTGGCTTTTCTTTTGCGATACGAGTATCTCCCTCTCGATGCACTAATCCTTCTTTACTGCATCCCTCACTCCCACTCATTGACGAATTCACAAGGAAATTGCGTCGCTATGAAATACCATGGGTTCTATGACTTCTCCTTCTAAATCGAGTAACGTTTCTATGGAAACGACAGAATTTTCTTTTGGGATACGACAATCACATTTCCGATCCACTAATCCGTCTTTACTGCATCCCTCACTAATACACATTGACGAATTCATACGGAAATTGCGTCGCTATGAAATACTATGGGTTCTATGACTTCTCCTTCTAATTCGAGTAACGTTTCTATGGACACGACAGGATTTCCTTTTGGGATACGACAATCACATTTCCGATCCACTAATCCGTCTTTACTGCATCCCTCACCAATACACATTGACGAATTCATACAGAAATTGCGTCGCCATGAAATACTATGCGTTCTATGACTTCTCCTTCTAAATCGAGTAACGTTTCTATGGAAACGACAGGATTATCTTTTGGGATACGACAATCACATTTCCGATCCACTAATCCGTCTTTACTGCATCCCTCACTAATACACATAGAAGAATTAATACGGAAATTGCGTCGCTATGAAATACTATGGCTTCTATGACTTCTCCTTCTAAATCGAGTAACGTTTCTATGGACACGACAGGATTTTCTTTTGGGATACGACAATCACATTTCCGATCCACTAATCCGTCTTTACTGCATGCCTCACTAATACACATTGACGAATTCATACGGAAACTGCGTCGCTATGAAATACTATGGGTTCTATGACTTCTCCTTCTAAATCGAGTATCGTTTCTATGGAAACGACTGGCTTTTCTTTTGCGATACGAGTATCTCCCTCTCGATGCACTAATCCTACTTTACTGCATCCGTCACTCCCACTCATTGACGAATTCACACGGAAATTGCGTCGCCATGAAATACTATGGGTTCTATGACTTCTCCTTCTAAATCGAGTAACGTTTCTATGGACACGACAGGATTTTCTTTTGGGATACGACAATCACATTTCCGATCCACTAATCCGTCTTTACTGCATCGCTCACTAATACACATTGACGAATTCATACGGAAATTGCGTCGCTTTGAAATACTATGGGTTCTATGACTTCTCCTTCTAAATCGAGTATCGTTTCTATGGAAACGACTGGCTTTTCTTTTGCGATACGAGTATCTCCCTCTCGATGCACTAATCCATCTTTACTGCATCCCTCACTCCCACTCATTGACGAATTCACACGGAAATTGCGTCGCTATGAAATACTATGGGTTCTATGACTTCTCCTTCTAAATCGAGTAACGTTTCAATGGACACGACAGGATTTTCTTTTGGGATACGACAATCGCATTTCCGATCCACTAATCCGTCTTTACTGCATCCCTCACTAATACACATTGACGAATTCATACGAAAATTGCGTCGCTATGAAATACTATGGCTTCTGTGACTTCTCCTTCTAAATCGAGTAACGTTTCTATGGACACGACAGGATTTTCTTTTGGGATACGACAATCACATTTCCGATCCACTAATCCGTCTTTACTGCATCCCTCACTAATACACATTGACGAATTCATACGGAAATTGCGTCACCATGAAATATTATGCGTTCTATGACTTCTCCTTCTAAATCGAGTAACGTTTCTATGGAAACGACAGGATTTTCTTTTGGGATACGACAATCACATTTCCGGTCCACTAATCCGTCTTTACTGCATCCCTCACTAATACACATAGAAGAATTCATACGGAAATTGCGTCGCTATGAAATACTATGGCTTCTATGACTTCTCCTTCTAAATCGAGTAACGTTTCTATTTACACGACAGGATTTTCTTTTGGGATACGACAATCACATTTCCGATCCACTAATCCGTCTTTACTGCATCCCTCACTAATACACATTGACGAATTCATACGGAAATTGCGTCGCTATGAAATACTATGGGTTCTATGACTTCTCCTTCTAAATCGAGTATCGTTTCTATGGAAACGACTGGCTTTTCTTTTGCGATACGAGTATCTCCCTCTCGATGCACTAATCCTTCTTTACTGCATCCCTCACTCCCACTCATTGACGAATTCACACGGAAATTGCGTCGCTATGAAATACTATGGGTTCTATGACTTCTCCTTCTAAATCGAGTAACGTTTCTATGGACACGACAGGATTTTCTTTTGGGATCGACAATCACATTTCCGATCCACTAATCCGTCTTTACTGCATCCCTCACTAATACACATTGACGAATTCATACGGAAATTGCGTCGCTTTGAAATACTATGGGTTCTATGACTTCTCCTTCTAAATCGAGTATCGTTTCTATGGAAACGACTGGCTTTTCTTTTTCGATACGAGTATCTCCCTCTCGATGCACTAATCCTTCTTTACTGCATCCCTCACTCCCACTCATTGACGAATTCACACGTAAATTGCGTCGCCATGAAATACTATGGGTTCTATGACTTCTCCTTCTAAATCGAGTAACGTTTCTATGGACACGACAGGATTTTCTTTTGGGATACGACAATCACATTTCCGATCCACTAATCCGTCTTTACTGCATCCCTCACTAATACACATTGACGAATTCATACGGAAATTGCGTCGCTTTGAAATACTATGGGTTCTATGACTTCTCCCTCTAAATCGAGTATCGTTTCTATGGAAACGACTGGCTTTTCTTTTGCGATACGAGTATCTCCCTCTCGATGCACTAATCCTTCTTTACTGCATCCCTCACTCCCACTCATTGACGAATTCAAACGGAAATTGCGTCGCTATGAAATACTATGGGTTCTATGACTTCTCCTTCGAAATCGAGTAACGTTTCTATGGATACGACAGGATTTTCTATTGGGATACGACAATCATATTTCCGATCCACTAATCCGTCTTTACTGCATCCCTCACTAATACACATTGACGAATTCATACGGAAATTGCGTCGCTATGAAATACTACGGCTTCTATGACTTCTCCTTCTAAATCGAGTAACGTTTCTATGGACACGACAGGATTTTCTTTTGGGATACGACAATCATATTTCCGATCCACTAATCTGTCTTTACTGCATCCCTCACTAATACACATTGACGAATTCATACGGAAATTGCGTCGCTATGAAATACTATGGGTTCTTTGACTTCTCCTTCTAAATCGAGTATCGTTTCTATGGAAACGACTGGCTTTTCTTTTGCGATACGAGTATCTCCCTCTCGATGCACTAATCCTTCTTTACTGCATCCCTCACTCCCACTCATTGACGAATTCACACGGAAATTGCGTCGCCATGAAATACTATGGGTTCTATGACTTCTCCTTCTAAATCGAGTAACGTTTCTATGGACACGACAGGATTTTCTTTTTGGGATACGACAATCACATTTCCGATCCACTAATCCATCTTAACTGCATCCCTCACTAATACACATTGACGAATTCATTCGGAAATTGCGTCGCTTTGAAATACTATGGCTTCTATGACCTCTCCTTCTAAATCGAGTGACGTTTCTATGGAAACGACAGGATTTTCTTTTGGGATACGACAATTTAATTTCCGATCCACTAATCCTTCTTTGCTGCGTCCCTCACTCCTACTCATTGACGAATTCACACGGAAATTGCTTCGCTATGAAATACTATGGGTTCTATGACTTCTCCTTCTAAATCGAGTAACGTTTCTATGGAAACGACAGGATTTTCTTTTGGGATACGACAATCACATTTCCGATCCACTGATCCGTCTTTACTGCATCCCTCACTATTACACATTGACGAATTCATATGGAAATTGCGTCGCTATGAAATACTATGGGTTCCATGACTTCTCCTTCTACATCGAGTAACGTTTCTATGGACAAGACAGGATTTTCTCTTGGGATACGACAATCACATTTCCGATCCACTAATCCGTCTTTACTGCATCCCTCACTAATACACATTGACGAATTCATACGGAAATTGCGTCGCTTTGAAATACTATGGGTTCTATGACTTCTCCTTCTAAATCGAGTATCGTTTCTATGGAAACGACTGGCTTTTCTTTTGCGATACGAGTATCTCCCTCTCGATGCACTAATCCTTCTTTACTGCATCCCTCACTCCCACTCATTGACGAATTCACACGGAAATTGCGTCGCTATGAAATACTATGGGTTCTATGACTTCTCCTTCTAAATCGACTAACGTTTCTATGGACACGACAGGATTTTCTTTTGGGATACGACAATCACATTTCCGATCCAATAATCCGTCTTTACTGCATCCCTCACTAATACACATTCACGAATTCATACGGAAATTGCGTCGCTATGGAATACTATGGGTTCTATGACTTCTCCTTCTAAATCGAGTAACGTTTCTATGGAAACGACAGGATTTTCTTTTGGGATTCGACAATCACATTTCCGATCCACTAATCCGCCTTTACTGCATCCCTCACTAATACACATTGACGAATTCATACGGAAATTGCGTCGCTATGAAATACTATGGGTTCTATGACTTCTCCTTCTAAATCGTGTAACGTTTCTATGGAAACGACAGGATTTTCTTTTGGGATACGACAATCACATTTCCGATCCACTAATCCGTCTTTACTGCATCCCTCACTAATACACATTGACGAATTCATACGGAAATTGCGTCGCTATGAAATACTATGGGTTCTATGACTTCGCCTTCTAAATCGAGTATCGTTTCTATGGAAACGACTGGCTTTTCTTTTGCGATACGAGTATCTCCCTCTCGATGCACTAATCCTTCTTTACTGCATCCCTCACTCCCACTCATTGACGAATTCACACGGAAATTGCGTCGCTATGAAATACTATGGGTTCTATGACTTCTCCTTCTAAATCGAGTAACGTTTCTATGGAAACGACTGGCTTTTCTTTTGCGATACGAGTATCTCTCTCTCGATGCACTAATCCTTTTTTACTGCATCCCTCACTCCCACTCATTGACGAATTCACACGGAAATTGCGTCGCTATGAAATACTATGGGTTCTAAGACTTCTGCTTCTAAATCGAGTAACGTTTCTATGGACACGACAGGATTTTCTTTTGGGATACGACAATCACATTTCCGATCCAATAATCCGTCTTTACTGCATCCCTCACTAATACACATTGACGAATTCATACGGAAATTGCGTCGCTATGAAATACTATGGCTTCTATGACTTCTCCTTCTAAATCGAGTAACGTTTCTATGGAAACGACAGGATTTTCTTTTGGGATACGACAATCACATTTCCGATCCACTAATCCGTCTTTACTGCATCCCTCACTAATACACATTGACGAATTCATACGGAAATTGCGTCGCTATGAAATACTATGGGTTCTATGACTTCTCCTTCTAAATCGAGTAACTTTTCTATGGAAACGACTGGCTTTTCATTTGCGATACGAGTATCTCCCTCTCGATGCACTAATCCTTCTTTACTGCATCCCTCACTCCCACTCATTGACGAATTCACACGGAAATTGCGCCGCTATGAAATACTTTGGGTTCTATGACTTCTCCTTCTAAATCGAGTAACGTTTCTATGGACACGACAGGATTTTCTTTTGGGATACGACAATCACATTTCCGATCCACTAATCCGTCTATACTGCATCCCTCACTAATACACATTGACGAATTCGTACGGAAATTGCGTCGCTAGGAAATACTATGGGTTCTATGACTTCTCCTTCTAAATCGAGTAACGTTTCTATGGACACGACAGGATTTGCTTTTGGGATACGACAATCACATTTCCGATCCACTAATCCGTCTTTACTGCATCCCTCACTAATACACATTGACGAATTCATACGGAAATTGCGTCGCTATGAAATACTATGGCTTCTACGACTTCTCCTTCTAAATCGAGTAACGTTTCTATGGACACGACAGGATTTTCTATTGGGATACGACAATCACATTTCCGATCCACTAATCCGTCTTTACTGCATCCCTCACTAATACACATTGACGAATTCATACGGAAATTGCGTCGCTATGAAATACTATGGGTTCTATGACTTCTCCTTCTAAATCGAGTAACGTTTCTATGGAAACGAGAGGATTTTCTTTTGGGATACGACAATCACATTTCCGATCCACTAATCCGTCTTTACTGCATCCCTCACTAATACACATTGACGAATTCATACGGAAATTGCTTCGCTATGAAATACTATGGGTTCTATGACTTCTCCTTCTAAATCGAGTAACGTTTCTATGGACACGACAGGATTTTCTTTTGGGATACGACAATCACATTTTCGATTCACAAATCCGTCTTTACTGCATCCCTCACTAATACACATTGACGAATTCATACGCAAATTGCGTCGCTTTGAAATACTATGGGTTCTATGACTTCTCCATCTAAATCGAGTAACGTTTCTATGGAAACGACAGGATTTTTTTTTGGGATACGACAATCACATTTCCGATCCACTAATCCGTCTTTACTGCATCCCTCACTAATACACATTGACGAATTCATACGGAAATTGCGTCGCTTTGAAATACTATGAGTTCTATGACTTCTCCTTCTAAATCGAGTAACGTTTCTATGGACACGACAGGATGTTCTTTTGGGATACGACAATCACATTTCCGATCCACTAATCCGTCTTTACTGCATCCCTCACTAATACACATTGACGAATTCATACGGAAATTGCGTCGCTTTGAAATACTATGGGTTCTATGACTTCTCCTTCTAAATCGAGTAACGTTTCTACGGACACGACAGGATGTTCTTTTGGGATACGACAATCACATTTCCGATCCACTAATCCGTCTTTACTGCATCCCTCACTAATACACATTGACGAATTCATACGGAAATTGCGTCGCTTTGAAATACTATGGGTTCTATGACGTCTCCTTCTAAATCGAGTATCGTTTCTATGGAAACGACTGGCTTTTCTTTTGCGGTTACGAGTATCTCCCTCTCGATGCACTAATCCTCCATTACTGCATCCCTCACTCCCACTCATTGACGAATTCACACGGAAATTGCGTCGCTATGAAATACTATGGGTTCTATGACTTCTCCTTCTAAATCGAGTAACGTTTCTATGGAAACGACAGGATGATCTTTTGGGATACGACAATCACATTTCCGATCCACTAATCCGTCTTTACTGCATCCCTCACTAATACAAATTGACGAATTCATACGGAAATTGCGTCGCTATGAAATACTATGGCTTCTATGACTTCTCCTTCTAAATCGAGTATCGTTTCTATGGTCACGACAGGATTTTCTTTTGGGATACGACAATCACATTTCCGATCCACTAATCCGTCTTTACTGCATCCCTCACTAATACACATTGACGAATTCATACGGAAATTGCGTCGCTTTGAAATACTATGGGTTCTATGACTTCTCCTTCTAAATCGAGTGACGTTTCTATGGAAACGACAGGATTTTCTTTTGGGATACGACAATCACATTTCCGATCCACTAATCCGTCTTTACTGCATCCCTCACTAATACACATTGTCGAATTCATACGGAAATTGCGTCGCTATGAAATACTATGGGTTCTATGACTTCTCCTTCTAAATCGAGTAACGTTTCTATGGACACGACAGGATTTTCTTTTGGGATACGACAATCACATTTCCGATCCACTAATCCGTCTTTACTGCATCCCTCACTAAAACACATTGACGAATTCATACGGAAATTGCGTCGCTTTGAAATACTATGGGTTCTATGACTTCTCCTTCTAAATCGAGTATCGTTTCTATGGAAACGACTGGCTTTTCTTTTGCGATACGAGTATCTCCCTCTCGATGCACTAATCCTTCTTTACTGCATCCCTCACTCCCACTCATTGACGAATTCACACGGAAATTGCGTCGCTATGAAATACCATGGGTTCTATGACTTCTCCTTCTAAATCGAGTAACGTTTCTATGGAAACGACAGGATTTTCTTTTGGGATACGACAATCACATTTCCGATCCACTAATCCGTCTTTACTGCATCCCTCACTAATACACATTGACGAATTCATACGGAAATTGCGTCGCTATGAAATACTATGGGTTCTATGACTTCTCCTTCTAATTCGAGTAACGTTTCTATGGACACGACAGGATTTCCTTTTGGGATACGACAATCACATTTCCGATCCACTAATCCGTCTTTACTGCATCCCTCACCAATACACATTGACGAATTCATACAGAAATTGCGTCGCCATGAAATACTATGCGTTCTATGACTTCTCCTTCTAAATCGAGTAACGTTTCTATGGAAACGACAGGATTATCTTTTGGGATACGACAATCACATTTCCGATCCACTAATCCGTCTTTACTGCATCCCTCACTAATACACATAGAAGAATTAATACGGAAATTGCGTCGCTATGAAATACTATGGCTTCTATGACTTCTCCTTCTAAATCGAGTAACGTTTCTATGGACACGACAGGATTTTCTTTTGGGATACGACAATCACATTTCCGATCCACTAATCCGTCTTTACTGCATGCCTCACTAATACACATTGACGAATTCATACGGAAACTGCGTCGCTATGAAATACTATGGGTTCTATGACTTCTCCTTCTAAATCGAGTATCGTTTCTATGGAAACGACTGGCTTTTCTTTTGCGATACGAGTATCTCCCTCTCGATGCACTAATCCTACTTTACTGCATCCGTCACTCCCACTCATTGACGAATTCACACGGAAATTGCGTCGCCATGAAATACTATGGGTTCTATGACTTCTCCTTCTAAATCGAGTAACGTTTCTATGGACACGACAGGATTTTCTTTTGGGATACGACAATCACATTTCCGATCCACTAATCCGTCTTTACTGCATCCCTCACTAATACACATTGACGAATTCATACGGAAATTGCGTCGCTTTGAAATACTATGGGTTCTATGACTTCTCCTTCTAAATCGAGTATCGTTTCTATGGAAACGACTGGCTTTTCTTTTGCGATACGAGTATCTCCCTCTCGATGCACTAATCCTTCTTTACTGCATCCCTCACTCCCACTCATTGACGAATTCACACGGAAATTGCGTCGCTATGAAATACTATGGGATCTATGACTTCTCCTTCTAAATCGAGTAACGTTTCAATGGACACGACAGGATTTTCTTTTGGGATACGACAATCGCATTTCCGATCCACTAATCCGTCTTTACTGCATCCCTCACTAATACACATTGACGAATTCATACGAAAATTGCGTCGCTATGAAATACTATGGCTTCTATGACTTCTCCTTCTAAATCGAGTAACGTTTCTATGGACACGACAGGATTTTCTTTTGGGATACGACAATCACATTTCCGATCCACTAATCCGTCTTTACTGCATCCCTCACTAATACACATTGACGAATTCATACGGAAATTGCGTCACCATGAAATATTATGCGTTCTATGACTTCTCCTTCTAAATCGAGTAACGTTTCTATGGAAACGACAGGATTTTCTTTTGGGATACGACAATCACATTTCCGGTCCACTAATCCGTCTTTACTGCATCCCTCACTAATACACATAGAAGAATTCATACGTAAATTGCGTCGCTATGAAATACTATGGCTTCTATGACTTCTCCTTCTAAATCGAGTAACGTTTCTATGGACACGACAGGATTTTCTTTTGGGATACGACAATCACATTTCCGATCCACTAATCCGTCTTTACTGCATCCCTCACTAATACACATTGACGAATTCATACGGAAATTGCGTCGCTATGAAATACTATGGGTTCTATGACTTCTCCTTCTAAATCGAGTATCGTTTCTATGGAAACGACTGGCTTTTCTTTTGCGATACGAGTATCTCCCTCTCGATGCACTAATCCTTCTTTACTGCATCCCTCACTCCCACTCATTGACGAATTCACACGGAAATTGCGTCGCTATGAAATACTATGGGTTCTATGACTTCTCCTTCTAAATCGAGTAACGTTTCTATGGACACGACAGGATTTTCTTTTGGGATCGACAATCACATTTCCGATCCACTAATCCGTCTTTACTGCATCCCTCACTAATACACATTGACGAATTCATACGGAAATTGCGTCGCTTTGAAATACTATGGGTTCTATGACTTCTCCTTCTAAATCGAGTATCGTTTCTATGGAAACGACTGGCTTTTCTTTTTCGATACGAGTATCTCCCTCTCGATGCACTAATCCTTCTTTACTGCATCCCTCACTCCCACTCATTGACGAATTCACACGTAAATTGCGTCGCCATGAAATACTATGGGTTCTATGACTTCTCCTTCTAAATCGAGTAACGTTTCTATGGACACGACAGGATTTTCTTTTGGGATACGACAATCACATTTCCGATCCACTAATCCGTCTTTACTGCATCCCTCACTAATACACATTGACGAATTCATACGGAAATTGCGTCGCTTTGAAATACTATGGGTTCTATGACTTCTCCCTCTAAATCGAGTATCGTTTCTATGGAAACGACTGGCTTTTCTTTTGCGATACGAGTATCTCCCTCTCGATGCACTAATCCTTCTTTACTGCATCCCTCACTCCCACTCATTGACGAATTCAAACGGAAATTGCGTCGCTATGAAATACTATGGGTTCTATGACTTCTCCTTCGAAATCGAGTAACGTTTCTATGGATACGACAGGATTTTCTTTTGGGATACGACAATTATATTTCCGATCCACTAATCCGTCTTTACTGCATCCCTCACTAATACACATTGACGAATTCATACGGAAATTGCGTCGCTATGATATACTACGGCTTCTATGACTTCTCCTTCTAAATCGAGTAACGTTTCTATGGACACGACAGGATTTTCTTTTGGGATACGACAATCATATTTCCGATCCACTAATCTGTCTTTACTGCATCCCTCACTAATACACATTGACGAATTCATACGGAAATTGCGTCGCTATGAAATACTATGGGTTCTTTGACTTCTCCTTCTAAATCGAGTATCGTTTCTATGGAAACGACTGGCTTTTCTTTTGCGATACGAGTATCTCCCTCTCGATGCACTAATCCTTCTTTACTGCATCCCTCACTCCCACTCATTGACGAATTCACACGGAAATTGCGTCGCCATGAAATACTATGGGTTCTATGACTTCTCCTTCTAAATCGAGTAACGTTTCTATGGACACGACAGGATTTTCTTTTTGGGATCCGACAATCACATTTCCGATCCACTAATCCATCTTAACTGCATCCCTCACTAATACACATTGACGAATTCATTCGGAAATTGCGTCGCTTTGAAATACTATGGCTTCTATGACCTCTCCTTCTAAATCGAGTAACGTTTCTATAGAAACGACAGGATTTTCTTTTGGGATACGACAATCGCATTTCCGAACCACTAATCCGTCTTTACTGCATCCCTCACTAATACACATTGACGAATTCATACGGAAATTGCGTCGCTATGAAATACTATGGGTTCTATGACTTCTCCTTCTAACTCGAGTAACGTTTCTATATACACGACAGGATTTTCATTTGGGATACGACAATCACATTTCCGATCAACTAA